>NW_022436941.1:46154120-46186556 GCF_009761245.1 Sapajus apella
AAAAAAAAAAAAAAAAAAAAAAAAAAAAAAAAAAAAATCAACAGCCCTTCATGATAAAAACGCTCACGAAATTAGGCATAGAAGGAATATATCTCAACATATAAAAGCCACATATGAAAAACCCACAGCTAACATCAACTGAATGGGGAAAAGCTGAAAGCGTTTGCTCTAAGAACTAGAACAAGACAAGGATGCCTACTTTCGCCATTTCTATACAACACAGTACTGGATATCCTAGCCAGAGCAATCAGGCAACAGAAAGAAGTAAAAGGCATCCAAAATGGAAAAGAAAAAGATAAATTGTTCCTCTTTGCAGAATATATGGTCTTATATCTAGAAAAACATAAATATCCACCAAAAAAATTGTAGATCTTATAAATAAAGTTAATACATTTGTAAGATACAAAAATTAACATACAATAATCAGAACAATTTTTATACGTCAATAATGAAAAGGTGAGAAAGAAACCAAGAAGACAATTTTATTTACAATAGCTCCAAAAAAAAAAATACCTAGGAATAAATTTAAACAATAAGGTAAAAGAATGCTACAAGAAAAACAAGAAAGCATTGATTTAAGAAAAAAGAGAAGAGGACATAATCAAATAGAAAAATATGCCATACTCATGGATTGGAATTTCCTATCGAAATACTAACATTATTATTATTATTATTATTTTTTTTTTTTTGAGACGGAGTTTCACTGTTGTTATCCAGGCTGGAGTGCAATGGCACAATCTCGGCTCACCACAACCTCTGCCTCCTGGGTTCAAGCAATTCTCCTGCCTCAACCTCCCGAGTAGCTGGGACTACAGGCGCACACCACCATGCCCAGCTAATTGTTGTACTTTTAGTAGAGACGGGGTTTCACCTTGTTGACCAGGATGGTCCCAATCTCTTGACCTCGTGATCCACCCGCCTCAGCCTCCCAAAGTGCTGGGATTATAGGCGTGAGCCACCGCGCCTGGCCACTAACATTATTTTTTACAGAAATAGGAAAAAAATCTCCAAATTTGTATGGGACAACAACAAAAAAGCCTGAATAGCCAAAGCAATCCTGAGCAAAATGAACAAAGCTGGAGGTATCACATGATGTGACTTTAAAATATATTACATGGCTATAGTAACCACAACAGCATAGTAATAATATACACATAGACCAATAGAACAGCGACCCCAGAAATAAAGCTACATATTTACAGCCTACTGATCTTTAACAAAGCCAACAAGAACTTATCTTGAGGAAAGGACACCCTCTTTAATAAAGGATGGTGAGAAAATTGAGCAGCCACATGAAGAAAAATGAAATTGGACCTGATCTCTCACTATATACAAAAATCAACACAAGGTGGATAAAAAACATAAACATAAAACCTGAAACTATAAAACTGCTAAAGTAAAAGTGGGGAAAATACTTTAGAACATTGATCTAGGCAAAGATTTTATGGCAAAGACCTCAAAAACACAGGCAACAAAAATAAAAATAAACAAACAGAACTATATTAAACTAAAACGATTCTGCACAGCAAAGGAAAACAATTAAATAAAAAGACAACTTGTTGAATGGGGGAAAATATTAGCAAACTATTCATCCAACAAGAGACCAACATCCAGAATATACAAGGATACTCACACAATTCAACACTAAAAATAAACAAATAGGCCAGGTGCGGTGGCTCATGCCTATAATCCCAGCAGTTTGGGAGGCCAAGGGGGGTGGATCATGAGGTCAAGAGACCGAGACCATCCTGGTCAACATGGTGAAACCCCGTCTCTACTAAAAATACAAAAATTAGCTGGGCATGGTGGCACATGCCTGTAGTCCGAGCTACTCGGGAGGTTGAGGCAGGAGAATTGCTTGAACCCAGGAGGCAGAAGTTGTGGTGAGCTAACATCTGGGTAATAAGAGCGAAATTGTCTCAAAAAATAAAAATAAATAAAATAAATAAACAAATAAGGCTAGGCGTGGTGGCTCACGCCTGTAGTCCCAGCACTTTGGGAGGCCAAGGTGGGTGATCTCTTGAGGTCAGGAGTTCATGATTAGCCTGGCCAACATGGTGAAACCCGTCTCTACTAAAAATCAAAAATGAGTGGTGGGCACCTGTAATCCCAGCTACTCAGGAGGCTGAGGCAGGAGAATTGCCTGAACTAGAATGGTGGAGGTTGCAGTGAGCTGAGCTCACGCCACTGCACTCCAACCTGGGTGACAGAGTGAGACTCCGTCTCAAGAAAATAAATAAAATTAATTAATTAAAAATAATCCCATAAAAAATTGGGTGAACATCAATAGACATTTCTCAAAAGAAAACATACAAATGGCCAACAGGTATGTGAAAACATGCTAAACATCACTACTCATCAGGGAAATGCAAATCAAAATCACAATGAGATATCATCTTATCCCATGATAACTATTATTAAAAAGACAAAAAAACAAGACAAAACAAAACAAAACAAAACAAAAAAAACGTAAACAAGAGAACTTGGCAAGAATGTAGGGAAAAGGGAACGTTTTTTGGCTTATTAATATATTTTATTAATTTTGTGGGCACATATTAGGTATATATATTTTATTTATGGAATATATAGATGCATTGATATAGGCATGCCATGCACAATAATCACATAATGGAGAATAGGATATCCATCCCCTCAAGCTTTTATTCTTTGTATTGCAAATAATCCAATTATGTTATTTTAGTTATTTTAAAAATGTACAATTAAGTTATTATTGACTATAGTTACCCTGTTGTGCTATCAAATAGTAGGCCTTATCCATTCTTGCTTTTTTTTTTGTACCCATTAACCAACCCCACCTACTCCTAATTCCCTACTACCCTTCTCAGCCTCTAGTAACCATCCTTCTATTCTCTATGTCCATGAGTTCAGTAGTTGATTCCACAAATAAGTGAGAACATGTCATATTTGTCTCTCTGTGCCTGGATTATTTCACTTAACATAAGCTCTCGAGTTTCATCCATGTTGTTGTTGTTGCAGATGACAGGATTTCATTATTTTTATGGCTGAATAGTACTCCATTATGTATATGTACCACATTTCCTTTATCCATTTTTCTGTTGATGAACGCTTAGATTGCTTCCAAATCTTAGCTATTATGAATACCATTCCTTCTGAAACTATTACAAACAATAAAAAGAGAGGGACTCCTCCCTTGTTGGGAAAAACAGCAAAGGAGAAAGGACTTACAGAATGCCTACATAAATTGGTTATGAGTAACATATAAACAAGGAACAACAAACTGCGGAAGGCTGCAAGAGGCCTCTGAGGAGGAAGGCCTCTCCATGCCTCAGGT
This sequence comes from Sapajus apella, assembly GCF_009761245.1. NCBI lineage: Eukaryota > Metazoa > Chordata > Mammalia > Primates > Cebidae > Sapajus > Sapajus apella. Next base: position 46,157,434 of record NW_022436941.1, read on the forward strand.
TCCAGTGCAGGGTGACCAAAGCTCTGTTATCATAAACATTCTGCTCAAGGATGTAAAACCCCTTCATAGCACTATGATGTAGCCAGACTTGTAGGCTCCTTGTAAGGCTGTAAGGCTCATGTTCAATCAGCTGTACATAGATAATAAGCTAAAGATAACCACATGTTCTTGTTTTGTGAAAATCCCAGATCACCACTGTTATCAATCCTTAGGATGATACACCAGTTCCAGGTCACCAATTCACTTCCAGCTCACTGATTCATCCCATCATCACTCCACCCCCACCCTACAGGTCAAAGTCACTGTAATCAATAAATAGTGTGGATGATCAGAGCTCAGGGCCTTCACTTCCTCCACCCAGGGTAATAAAGTGATGGCCCCCTGGTCCCACTTTTTGTCTTAATCTGTCTTCCTCTCATTCCTTTGTGACCACCGAACTCGGGGTACCCACATGTGATATAAGGCTGGCTCCCTACATTCTGGTCCCCAGTGTGGGGCTCATGGATCCCCACATTGTGATGCACCAATGTGTGGGGCTCAGGGATTCCCTGTACTCCCTAACTCATTTTATGAGGCTAGCATCAACCTGATTAAAAAACCTGGCAGAGACACAACAAAAAAAATTTCCGGCCAATATCCCTGATGAACATCAACGCAAAAATCCTCAATAAAATACCAGGAAACTGGATGCAGCAGCACATCAAATAGCATACCCATCACAATCAAGTTGGCTTCATCCCTACGATGCGAAGCTGGTTCAACATATGCAAATCAATAAATGTAATTCATCACATAAACAGAACCAGTGACAAAACCACATGATTATCTTAATAGATGTGAAAAGGCCTCCAATAAAGTTCAACACCCTTTATGATAAAAACTCTAAAAAATTATGTATTGATGGAACGTATCTCAAAATAATAAGAGCTATTTATGACAAATCAGAGCCAATATCATACTGAATGGACAAAAACTGGAAGCATTCCCTTGGAAAACCAGCACAAGACAATGATGCCCTCTCTCACCACTCCTATTCAACATAGTATTGGGAGTCCTGGCTAGGGCAATCAGGCAAGAGAAAGAAATAAAGAGTATTCAAATAGAAAGAGAGGAAGTCAAATTGTCTCTGTTTGCAGATATCATGGCTGTATATTTAGAAAACCCCATTGTCTCAGCCCAAAATTTCCTTAAGCTGATAAGCAACTTCAGAAAAGTCTGAGGATAAAAAAATCAATGTGCAAAAACCACAAGCATTCCTATAATAGACAGAGAGTCTCCCATTCACAATTGCTAAAGAGAATAAAATACCTAGCAATAAAACTTACAAGGGATGTGAAGTATCTCTTCAAGGAGAACTATAAACCACTGCTCAAGGACATAAGAGAGGACACAAACAAATGGAAAAACATCCCATACTCATGGATAGGAAGAATCAATATTGTGAAAATGGCCATACTGCCCAAAATAATTTATAGATTTAATGCTATCCCCATCAAGCTACTATTGATTTTCTTCACAGAATTAGAAAAAACTACTTTAAACTTCATATGGAACCAAAAAAAAAAAAAAGAGCCATATAGCCAAGAAAATCCTAAGCAAATGCAAAAAAACAAAACAAAACAAAAAAAAGCAAAACAAAGCTGGAGGCATCATGCTACCTGACTTCAAACTATACTACAAGGCTACGGTAATCAAAACAGCATGGTACTGGTACCAAAACAGATATGTAGACCAATGAAACAGAACAGAGGCCTCAAAAATAATGCCACACATCTACAACCATCTGATCTTTGACAAACCTGACAAAAACAGGCAATGGGGAAAGGATTCACTACTTAATAATGTTGGAAAACTGGCTAACCATATGCAGAAAACTGACACTGGAACCCTTCTTTACACCTTATACAAAAATTACCTCAAGATGGATTAAAGGTTTAAATGTAAGACCTAAAACCATAAAAACCCTAGAAGAAAAACTAGACCATACCATTCAGGACATAGTCATGAGCAAAGACTTCATGACTAAAACACCAAAAGCAATAGCAACAAAAGTCAGAATTGACAAATGGGATCTAATTAAACAAAAGAGCTTCTGCACAGCAAAAGAAATTATCATCAGAGTGAACAGGCAACCTACAGAATGGGAGAAAATGTTTGCAACCTACAGAATGGGAGAAAATATTTGCAATCTAACCATCTGACAGAGGGCTAATATCCAGAATCTACAAGTAACTTAAACAAATTTACAAGAAAAAACAAACAACCCCATCAAAGGATACGAACAGACACTTCTCAAAAGAAAATATTTATGTGGCCAACAAACATGAAAAAAAGCTCATCATCACAGGTCATTAGAGAAATGCAAATCAAAACCACAACGAGATACTATCTCGCCCTCGTTAGAATAGCTGTCATTAAAAAGTCAGGAAACAAAAGATGCTGGAAAAGATGTGGAGAAATAGGAAGACTTTTACACTGTTGGTGGGAGTGTAAATTAGTTCAACCATTGTGGAAGACAGTGTGGCAATTCCTCAAGGATCTAGAACCAGAACTACCATTTGACCCAGCAATCCCATTACTGGGTGTATACACAAAGGATTATATATCATTCTACTATAAAGATACATACACATGTATGTTTATTGCAGCACTGTTCACAATATCAAAGTCTTGGAATCAACCCAAATGCCCATCAATGATAGACTGAATTTTAAAAATGTGGCATATATACACCATGGAATATTATGCAACCATAAAAAAGGATGGGTTCATGTCCTTTGCAGAGACATGGGTGAAGACTGAAACCATCATTCTCATCAAACTAACACAGGAACAGAAAACCAAACACCACCTCTATTCACTCATAAATGGGAGTCGAACAATGAGAACACACCGACACAGAGAAGGGAACATCACACACTGCGGCCTGTCAGAGTGTGGAGGTTAGGGGAGAAATAGCACCAGGAGTAATACTTAACGTAGACGATGGGTTGCTGGGTGCAGTGAACCACCATGGCATGTGTATACCTATGTAACAAACCTGCACATTCTGCACATGTATCCCAGAATTTAAAGTATAATAATAATAAAAAAACAAGAGTGAAATCTTGTCATTTGCATCAACATGGATGGAACTGTAAATCTGTGTTAAGTGGAATAAGATAGGCACAGAAAGACAAATATTGCATGTTCTTATATATATGTGGGAGCTTAAAAAGTTGATATCATGTAGGCAGAGAGGAGAGTGATAGATAACAGAAATTGGGAAGGTTATGTGGGTGGGAAGAGGGAGTGAAGAGAGGTTGGTGAATCCTTAGATACAGCTAGGTAGAAGGTGTATGTTCTAAAGCCGGATAGCATAGTAGGTGACTATAGTTAGCAACAATGTATTGTATACTTCAAAGTAGCTATGTTGTTTCCAACACATAGAAATGACAAATACTCAAGGAGATGGAAACTCCAAATACCCTGAGTTGATTCTTACACATTCTATGCATATAACAAAATATCACATGTACCCCATCAATATGTAAAATATTATGTATCAATATTAAATTAAATTTTTAGAAAACACTTGTTGAGGGATTCTGGGCCAAGATGGCCAAGAGAAGGCAACTCCGGAGTGCAGCTCCCAGCAAGTGAGATGCAAATGGCTAGAGGACTCCATGGTTCTAAGCAAGATGCCAGGTTCATTTTGGTGGGACTGGTAGGACAGTGAAAATAGCTGAGGGAAGGCAAGCCAAAGCAAGGCAAGAGCAGCCTAGGGAGGGCAAACTGAGACAGGGTGGGGTGCATCCCCACCTGGAAAGTGCAGCTGGCTTGGAGGGTCGGGGACTTCACCCCCTTAGCGTTCTGATTCTCATCCTTTGCTTCCCTCATCCCTCCTGCAACCTACGGTACACGAGAGCCCTACCAGACTGAGGGGCACTGTGGATTATTGATGCAAATCTGAGCAACAGCTTCAGCCCACCTGGAGCCAAAAGTTGTTTGCCCGGACCTGGGCGGATGTTTGGACTAACGCAAGTGGGACAGAACTACCCATCCCACAGAAAGAGGCAGAGTTGAAAGCAGGGAAACAGCCTGGCAGGTCCCACCCTCACAAAACCCAACAAACTGAACCCCACATGCTAGAGAATTTTGCAGTGAATACACTAGATTGACCCCAACCAGGAATATTGAGGTTGGGGAAGGAAAGACACCTGCCATTGGGAAGGAGGGGCTAACCTCACCTGCATAAACAAATTTCAGGGAAGACCACCCAGCAGCCTGACTGGATCTGAGGCAGCTCAGCAGTGCCACTAGAGGCAAAAAAAAAAACAAAAAAAAAAAAAAAACCCTCATACAGGAGATATAGTGCCAACCTCAACAGAAAGGACATCCACTCAGAGATTCCTTGTGAAATCACCAACTTTAAAAATCAAAGGGAGAGAAATCCATGAAGATGGGAAGAAACCAGCCCAAAAAGGATGAAATCATCAAAGACCTTAACACCTTTTCTCCTCCCATGGAACACAACTCCTCACCACCAAGGGAACTAAAAAAGACAGAGAATGAATTTGATGAATTGACAGAATCAGGATTTAGAAGGTGGGTAATAACAAGCTTCTCTGAGTTAAAAGATCATTTTCTAACCCAAAGTAAAATAACTAAGAACCTTACAAAAAAGGTTAGATGAAATACTAACTAGAATGACCAGCTTAGAGAAGAACATAAATGACTTGATGGAGCTGAAAAAGACAGCACGAGAACTTCTCAAGACATATACAAGCTTCAACAGCCAGATCGGTCAAGCAGAAAAAGGATATCAGAGATTGAAGATCAAATCAATGAAATAAAATGAGAAGGCAAGAGTAAAGAGTGAAAAGAAATCAACAAAGCCTCCAAGAAATATGGGATTATGTGAAAAGACCTAATCTACGCTTGATTGGCATACCTGAATGTGAAGAGGAGAATGAATCCAAGCTGGAAAACACTCTTCAGGATATTATCCAGGAGAACTTCCCAACCTAACAAGGCAAGCCAACATTCAAATCCAGGAAATACAGAGAAGACCACAAAGATACTCCGCAAGAAGAGCAACCCCAAGGCACATAATTATCAGGTTCATCAGGGTTGAAATGAAGGAAAAAATCCTATGGGCAGCCAGAGAGAAAGGCTGAGTCACCCACAAAGGAAAGACCATCAGACTCACAGCGAATCTCTTGTCAGAAACCCTACAAGATAGAAGGGAGTGGGGGCCAACATTCAACATCCTTAAAGAAAAGATCTGAGTTAAAAGATCATTTTCTAACCCAAAGTAAAATAACTAAGAACCTTACAAAAAAAGTTAGATGAAATAACCTTTCAACCCAGAATTTCATATCTGGCCAAACTAGCTTCATAAGTGAAGGAGAAATAAAATCCTTTATAGACAAGCAATTGCTAAGAGATTTTGTTGCCACCAGACCTGCCTTACAAGAGCTCCTGAAGGAAGCACTAAACATGGAAAGGAATAACCAGTATCAGCCACTGCAAAAATGTACCAAATGGTAAGGACCAATGACACAATGAAGAAACTGCATCAACTAACAGGCAAAACAACCAGCCAGTAAAAAAATGGCAGGAGGAAATTCAAACATAACAATATTAACATTGAATGTAAATGGCCTAAATGCACCAATCAAAAGACACAGACTGGCAAATTGGATAAAAAGTCAAGACCCATCAGTGTGCTGTATTCAGGAGACCCATCTCATGTGCAGAGATCCATATAGACTCAAAATAAAGGGATGGAAGAAGATTTACCATGCAAATGGAAAGAAAAAAAAAAAGGCAGGGGTAGCAATCCTAGTCTGTGATAAAACAGACTTTAAACCAACAAAGATCAAAAGAGACAGAGAAGAATGTTACATAATGGTAAAACGATCGATGCAACAAGAAGTACTAACTATCCTAAATATATATGCACCCAATACAGGAGCACCCAGATACATAAAGCAAGTTCTTAAAAACCTACAAAGAGACTTAGACTACTACACAATAATAGTGGGATACTTTAACACTCCACTGACAACATTGGACAGATCAACGAGACAGAGAATCAACAAGGATATCCAGGCCTTGAATGCAGATCTGGACCAAATGGACCTAATAGACATTTACAGAACATTTCACCCCAAATCCACAGGATACACATTCTTTGCGGCACCACATCACACCTACTCTCAAATTGACCACATAATTGGAAGTAAATCACTCTTCAGCAAATGCAAAAGAACACAAATCATAACAAACAGTCTCTCAGACCACAGCGCAATCAAATTAGAACTCAGGATTAAGAAACGTACTCAAAATCACACAATTACATGGAAATTGAACAACTTCCTCCTGAATGATGAATGGATAAACAATGAAATGAAAGCAGAAATAAAAATGTTCTTCAAAACCAACGAGAATGAAGACACAACATACCAGAATCTCTGGGACACATTTAAAGCAGCGTCTACAGGGAAATTTATAGCAATAAATGCCCACATGAGAAACAAGGAGAGATCAAAATTGCCACTCTATCATCAAAATTGGAAGTGTTAGAGGAGCAAGATTTAAAAAAAAAAAAACTCAAAAGCTAGCAGAAGACAAGAAATAACTAAGATCAGAGCACAACTGAAGGAGACAGAGACGCAAAAAACCCTTCAAAAAATCAATAAATCCAGGAGCAGGTTTTTCGAAAAGATCAACAAAATAGACTGCTAGCTAGACTAATAGAAAAGAGAGAAGAATCAAATAGATGCAGTAAAAAATGATAAAGGGGAGATCACCATCAATTCCTCAGAATTACAAACTACCATCAGAGATTACTACAAACAGCTCTATGCACATAAACCAGTAAATCAGGAAGAAATGGACAAATTCCTGGACACTTGCACACTCCCAAGACTAAACCAGGAACAAGTTGAAACCCTGAATAAACCAATAACAAGTTCTGAAGTCAAGGCAGCAATTAATAGCCTACCAACCAAAAAAAGTCCAGGTCCAGGCAGGTTCACAGTCGAATTCTACCAGACATACAAAGAGGAGCTGGTACCATTCCTTTTGAAACTATTCCAAACAATACAAAAAGAGGGAATCCTCCCTAACTTTTTCTATGAGATCAATATCATCCTGATGCCAAAACCTGGCAGAGATACATCTAAAAAAGAAAACTACAGGCCAATAACCATGATGAACACTGATGCAAAAATCTTCAATAAAATACTGGCAAACCGAATCCAACAGCACATCAAAGAGCTTATCTACCATGATCAAGTAGGCTGCATCCAAAGGATGCAAGACTGGTTCAACATATGCAAATCTATAAATGTAATCCACCACATAAACAGAACCAAAGACAAAAATCATATTATTATCTCAATAGATGCAGAGAAGGCTTTTGACAAAATTCAGCAGCCCTTTATGCTAAAAACTCTCAATAAACTAGGTACTGATGGAATGTATCTCAAAATAATAAAAGCTATTTATGACAAATCCACAGCCAATATAATACTGAATGGGAAAAAACTAGAAGCACTCCCTTTAAAAACTGGCACTAGACAAGGATGCCCTCTCTCACCACTCCTATTCAATATCGTATTGGAAGTCTTAGCCAGAGATATTAGGCAAGAAAAGGAAATAAAGAGCATTCAATTAGGAAAAGAAGAAGTCAAATTGTCCCTATTTGCAGATGACATGATCGTATATTTAGAAGAAAGCATCATTTTAGCCCAAAACCCCCTTAAGCTGATAAGCAACTTCGGCAAAGTCTCAGGATACAAAATCAATGTACAGAAATCACAAGCATTCCTATACACCAACAACACACAAACAGAGAGCCAAATTATGAGTGAACTTCCGTTAACAATTGCTACAAACAGAACAAAATACCTAGGAATACAACAAAAAGGATGTAAAAGACCTCTTCAAGGAGAACTACAAACCACTGATCAAGGAAATAAGAGAGGATACAAACAGATGGAAAAATATTACATGCTCATGGTTAGGAAGAATCAATATTGTGAAAATGGCCATACTGCCCAAAGTAATATACAGATTCAGTGCTATCCCCATCAAGCTACCACTGACCCTCTTCACAGAACTGGAAAAAACCACTTTAAACTTCATATGGAACGAAAAGAGAGTCCACATAGCCAAGACAATCCTAAGTAAAAAGAACAAAGCTGGAGGCATCATGCTACCTGACTTCAAACTATAATACAAGGCTATAGTAATCAAAACAGCATGGTACTGGTACCAAAACAGAGACATAGACTAAAGGAACAGAACAGAGGCCTTGGAAGCAATGCCACAGATCTATAACCATCTGATCTTTGACAAACTGAACAAAAACAAGCAATAGGGAAAGGATTCCCTGTTTAATAAATGGTGTTGGGAAAGCTGGCTAGCCATATGCAGGAAGCTGAAACTGGACCTCTTCCTTATGCTTTATACAAAAATTAACTCCAGATGGATTAAAGATTTAAACATAAGAACTAACACCATAAAAACCCTAGGAAAAAAACCTAGGCAACACAATTGAGGACACAGGTATAGGCAAGGACTTCATGACTAAAACACCAAAAGCAATGACAACAAAAGCCAAAACAGACAAATGGGATCTAATTAAACTTAAGAGCTTCTGCACAGCAAAAGAAACAATCATCAGAGTGAACTGGCAACCAACAGAATGGGAAATAAAATTTTTGCAATCTACCCATTTGACAAAGGGCTAATATCCAGAATCTACAAAGAACTAAAGCAGATTTACAAGAAACGAACAAACAAACCCATTCAAAAGTGAGTGAAGGAGATGAACAGACACTTTTCAAAAGAAGACATTTATGTGGCCAAAATCATATTAAAAATGCTCATTATTATTGGTCATTAGAGAAATGCAAATAAAAATCACATTGAGATACCATCTCACACCAGTTAGAATGTCAGTCATTAAAAAACCTGGAGATAACAGATGCTGGTGAGGATGTGGGGAAAAAGGAGCCCTTGTACACTGTTGGTAGGAGTGTAAATTAGTTCAACCATTATGGAAGGCAATGTGGTGATTCCTCAAGGATCTACAAACAGAAATTCCATTTGACCCAGCAATCCCATTACTGGGTACATACCCAAATGATTATAAATCATTTTATTATAAAGACACATGCACACGTATGTTTGTTGTGGTGCTGTTTACAATAGCAAAGACCTGGAAGCCACCCAAATGCCCATCAATGATAGGCTGGACAGAGAAAATGTGGCATATATGCACCATGGAATACTATGCAGCCATAAAAACAGATGAGTTCATGTCCTTTGTAGAGACATGGATGAATCTAGAAACCATCCTTCTCAGCAAACTGACACAACACAATAGTGGGGGAGTTAATACTCCACTGATTTAATACTCCAAACACTCCATGTTTTCAGTCATAAGTGGGTGATGAACAATGAGAACACTGGGGCACAGGGAAGGGAATAACACTAACTGGGGTAGATTGAGGGGTGGAGGGGATGGGAGGGGAGGGACAGCAGCAGGCAGGGAGGATGGGGAGAGATAACACTGGGAAAAATGCCTAATGTAGGCAACAGGGGGGATGGAGACAGCAAACCCCCATGGCAAGTATGTACCTATGTAACAATCCTGCAGGATGCAGATGTGCACATGTACCCAAGAGCCCAAAGTACAATTTAATAAAAATGAAAGAAAGAAACAAAACAAAACAAAACAAAAAAACACTTGTTGAAGATGTCTGTGAAGAATTTAAGTAAAAATGTTTGAAAACTTGAAAGTGAAAATGGTAATATTTATATATACTCCCCAATGTATATGAGTAGATAGTTGTACCTAAACAAATAAATTTAATGCTATAAATGTAAAAAAACGGTTAAGTTAGCAAATATTGTGTTACACGTTTTTACCACAAATTAAAAGTACATGTACACAGACCCACCACTAACACATATTCCTAATGTGATGCCAGGAAGCTCTTGAATTTTATTAGAAAACTACAAAACCAGCATATTCCACATCAGTTATAATAGTACAATGAATAGAATAGTACCTTACATCTCAATACTAACAATGAATGTAATGTCCTAAGTGCTCCACTTAAAAGATACCGAGTGGCAGAATGGATAAAAACTCATGAACCAAGTATCTAGTGTCTTCAGGAGACTCATTGAACACATATGGACTCACATAAACTTAATGTAAAGAGGTGGAAAAAGATATTCCATGCAAATTGACACCAAAAGTGAGCAGGAGTAGCTATTCTTCTGTCAGAAAAAACCAAAGCAAAAGGAGTTAAAAAAGTCGAAGAGGGATATTTTATCATTATATATAATGATATAAAAGGACTGGTCCAACAGAAAAATATCACAGTCCTAAATATATATGCACCTCACACTGGAGCTGCCTGCTTTATAAAACAATTACTACTAGACCAAAGAAATTAGACAGCAACACAATAATAGTGGGGGAGTTAATACTCCACTGAGAGCACTAGACAGGTCATCAAGACAGAAAGTCAATAAAGAAACAGTGGACTTAAGCTATACCTTAGAACAAATTGACTTAACAGATATTTACAGAACATTCTACCCTGAAAACTACAGGATTCGTACTCTATTCATAAGCACATGGAACATTCCCTAAGATAGACCATATGATAGGCCACAAAATAAATCTCAACAAATTTAAGAAAATAGAAGTTATATCAAGTACTCTCTCAGACCACAGTGGAATAAAATTGAAAATCAACTCCAACAGGAATCTTCAAAATCATGCAAATACATGGAAATTAAATAATCTGCTCCTGAATGATCACTAGGTCAACAATGATATCAAGATGGAAATTAAAAAGTTATTTGAGCTGAACAATAATAGTGACACAACCTATGAAAACCTCTGGGATATAGCAAAAGTGGTTCTAAAGAGGAATTGCATTCAATGCTTACATGAAGAAGTCTGAAAGAGCACAAACAGACCATCTTAGGTCACACCTCAAGGAAATAGGGAAAATAGAACAAACCAAACTCAAGTGAAGCAGAAGAAAATAAATAACAAAGATCAGAGCAGAACTAAATGAAATTGAAACAAACAAAAAAAGATACACAAGATAAACAAAAAGCTGGTCCTTTGAAAAGATAAATAAAATTGGTAGACCATTAGTCAGATTAACCAAGAAAAGAAGAACAGATCCAAATAAAATCAATTAGAAATGAAATGGGAGAAATTGCAACAAATACCACAGAAATATAAAAGATCATGCAGGGATACTATGAACATCTTTACGTGTATAAACTAGAAAACTTAGATATGGATAAATTCCTGGAAATATACATCCCTCCTAGATTAAATTTGGAAGAAATAGAAACTCTGAACAGACAAACAACAAGCATTGAGATTGAAATAATGATAAAAATATTGCCAACAAAAAAAATCCAGGACCAGACAGAGTCACCACTGAATTCTATCAGACAGTCAAAGAAGAATTGATAGCAATCTTATTGACATTATTCCACAAGGTAGAGAAAGGGGGAATCTTCCCTAAACGATTTCATGAAGTCAGTATTGCCCTAATACCAAAACCAGGAAAGAGAGAAAAAAAAAAAAGAAAAAAAGAAAAATACAGACCAATATCCCTGATGAACATAGATCTAAAAATTCTCAACAAAATATTAACTAACCAAATCCAACAGCATATCAAAAAGATAATCTACCATGATCAAGTGGGTTTCATAACAGGGATGCAGGGTTGGTTTAAAATACACAAGTCAATAAATGTGATACCCTATGTAAAGCAGAATTCAAAATAAAAATCACATCATCATCTCAATAGATGCAGAAAAAGCATTTGACAAAATCCAGTATCCCTTTACGATTAAAACCCTCAGCAAAATCAGCATAGAAGGGATATAACTTAAGGTAATAAAAGGCATCTATGACAAACACACAGCCATTATGCTGAACAAGGAAAAGCTGAAAGCATTTCCCCAGATAATTGTAATGAGACAAAGATGCCTACTTTCAGCACTTCTACTCAACACAGTACTAGAAGTCCTAGCCAGAGCAAACAGACAAGAGAAAGAAATACTGGGCATCCAAATTGGTAAAGAGGAAGTCAAACTGTCACTGTTTGCTAATGACATGATTGTATACCTAGAAAACCCTAAAAACTCATCCAAAAAGCTACTGGAACTGATAAATGAATTCAACAAAGTTTCCAGATACATAATTAATGTACACAAATCAGTAGCTCTGCTATACACTAACAGCAACCAAGCTGAGAATCAAAATAAGAACCCAACTCTATTTACAATAGCTGCAAAAAAAAACCCCAAAATACTTAGAAACATACCTAACCAAGGATGTGAAAGACCTCCACAGGAAAGCTACAAAACATTGCTGAAATAAATCATAGACAACACAGACAAATGGAAACACAACCCATGCTTATGGAGGAGTAGAATGAATATTGTTAAAATGACCCTGCCAAAGCAATGTACAAATTCAGCGTAATTCCCATTAAAATACCATCATTCTTCACAAAACTAGAAAAAACAATCCTAAAATTCATATGAAACCAAAAAAGAGCCTGCATAGCCAAAGCAAGACTAAGCAAAAAGAACAAAATTCTAGGCATCACATTACTTGACTTTGAACTGTATTATAAGGCTGTAGTCACCAAAACAGAATGGTACTGGTATAAACATACGCACATAGACCAGTGCAACAGAATAGAGAAACCAGAAATAAAGCCAAATACTTAGAGCCAACTGATCTTTGACAAAGCAAACAAAACATAAAGTGGAGAAGGATCATCCTATTCAACAAATGGTGCCAGAATAATTAGCTAGCCACATGTAGAAGAAAGAAACTGGATCCTCATCTCTCACCTTAAACAAAAATCAACTCAAGGTGGATCAGACACTTAAATCTAAAACCAGAAACCATAAAAATTCTAGAATATAACATCAGAAAAACTCTTCTAGACATTGGCTTAGGCAAAGACTCATGACCAAGAACCCAAAAGCAAACGCAACAACAAAAACAAAGATAAATAGAAGGGATTTAATTAAACGAAAAAGCTTCTACACAGCAAAAGAAATGATCAGCAGTGTAAACTGACAGCCCACAGAGTGGGACAGAATCTTTGTGTCTGATAAAGGACTAATATCCAGAATCTACAAATAACTCAAACATATGAGCAAGAGCAAAACAAACAATCCCATCTAAAAGTGGGCTAAGGACAAGAATAGACAACTCTCAAAAGAAGATATACAAATGGCCAACAAACATACGAAAAAATGCTCAACATCACTAATGATCTGGAAAATACAAATCAAAACCACAATGCAATACCACCTTACTCCTGCAAGAATGGCTATAATTTTTAAAAATCAAATAATAATAGATGTTGGAGTGGATGTGGTGAAAAGGGAACACTTTACACTGTTGATGGGAATGTAAATTAGTACAGCCACTATGGAAAACAGTGTAGAGATTCCTTAAAGAACTAAAAGTAGATCTACCATTTGATCCAGCAATCCTACTCCTGGGTATCCACCCAGAAGAAAAGAAGTCATTATATGAAATATATGCTTCACATGCATGTTTATAGCAGCACAATTCACAAATGCAAAAATATAAAACCAGCCCAAATGCCCATCAATCAACAAGTGGATAAAGAAAATGTGGTATATATATGCCATGAAATACTACTCAGCCATAATAAGGAATTAAATAATGGCATTTATAGCAACCTGGATGGAATTGGAGACCATTATTCTAAGTGACATAACTCAGGAATGAAAAACCAAATATTGTACGTTCTCACTCATCAGTGACAGCTAAGCTATGAGGATGCAAAGGCATAAGAACCATACAATGGACTTGGGGACTCAGGAAAAAGGGTGGGTGGGGGTGAGGGATAAAATATCACACATTGTGTAGGGTGTACACTGTTTGGGTGGTGGGTGCACCAAAATCTCAGAAATCACCACTAAAGAACTTATTCATGTAAACAAACACTACCTGTTCCCCAAAACCCTATTGAAATAAAAAATAAAATGTTATAAAAAAGAACCAATAACACACCTTGAACACAGTTGCAATGTACTGTTGAAAGCATTCTATCATTGAGTTCTCCATCCCAGGACTGAAGTCATTAAAAAAAAGAATCACAGACAAAACCTCTGGAGGCAAATGACAATGTTGCTAGACAGTACTGAGGAATACTAGAACAATGACCACAAGACCAGATGAGATTGACCAAGGCACATTTCAGTGGACTCTAACGAGATTCTCAGTAACCAGCAGGATGAAAGTTATCTCAGTGAAGTCCAGCAGGAACCCAGAGGTCAGCTCATGGACAGAGGCCTCTTGTCCCACTTCCATGAGGGTACTAAAGTTTCCCCTAGGACTAAAATTTTCTTGGGAAAGAAGAGGTAGAAGAGGGTCAAATGTCAGGTGATACATATTCCTCATTAAAAGTTTGGCCATTGTATTAACATTTGGCAGAAATCAATAATTTAAAATTGGAAAAGATTAGCTTCAATTGGTAAAGTTACGCATTTCAAAACATCTGCCATCAGTAGAAATGAGAACTACAGAACAAGAAGGAATTAGTTACTGAAAATGAAGTTACTGGTGGCTGGGCATAGTAGTGCACACCTGTAATTCCAGCACTTTGGGAGGCCAAGGTGAGAGGATCACTTGAGTTTAGGAGTACAAAGCTGCAGTGAGCTGATTGTGCCACTATATTCCAGTCTGGGAGACAGAGTGAGACCCTGTCTCTAAAAAAATAAAAATAAAAAATAAAATAAATTTAAGAAGTTTGTTAGAAAAGATAAAGTTACTGCAAAACTCAGGTGTGTTGTACTGTATACTGTGTTTGGCTCTGGACTAGTAAGCACAGATACAGCTAAGAATTACACAGGTTCAAGACGTTTTACCTTAGGCAATAACATCTACAAGCTGAATTAATTATTGTTGAAGCCAAATGGGAAAAAAAAAAAAAGGCTTGAGAAGCTTTTTCTTTATGCAGGTATCTGGTGATGTGCCAGGAAATCTTCGGAATAACAACAGGAATGAAGTCAAAGGGTCACCATAGTTGAGCTGGGTCCACACTGGACCCAGGACTACAGGGAGGAAAGGCAGAGTTTGCTGACAGTTGCCAGTCAGAAAGCATTTGCTATCTGCAGAGTAGGGTAATTTTTCTTCAGGTGAATTATTATTCCAGGAAACCCAAAATATAAGACAGATATAAAGGTTATAAAGGCCATACATGGTATAAATTTGCTTCTTACCAAATCTCTGAAACAGTTCCACAGCACTTTGAAAATCACATTAAGGAAGCTCCGGTTCAAGATGGTCAACTGAACAGAACCTGGTTTTGCTAGGCTTGGATAAGATGCTAATCCACCTGTGAAATGACTTCTGGGAAATCATGTGGATATTGAGGCCTAAAGCAAAGACTGCATATTGTACCCTCAACACCCATTCTCATTGTTTTAGTGAAGCACATGATCACCCAGAATCAATCACAATTCCCAGTACTTAGGAGCATAGTAGCTAAGTGTGATTATATATCTAAGTATAGTCATGTACCACATAATGATATTTCAGTCACCAACAAAACACATATACAACAATGGTCCCATAAGATTATACTGCCTTGTTTTTACCAAACTTTCTCCATGTTTAGATACATTTAATTATACAAATACCATTGTGTTACAATTGCCTACAGTATTCAGTATAGTCACATGCTACACAGGCTTGTAGCCTATGGGTAATAGGATGTACCACATAGCCTAGGTATGTAGTAGACTACACCCTTCAGGTTTGCATAAGTATATGATGTTTACACAATGACAGAATTACCTAATTATGCACTTCTGAGAATTTGTCTCCATTGTGAAGCAAGTGACCACTAAGATGTAAACAAAAGTGGTGTTAACAACTTCTGAGAAATTCTTAAAGGAAATTTTTCCTATTCCCTCTGACTAGATGTGAGCATATTGGCTGGAGCTGGAGCAGCCACTTTGGGTCAGATGTGGATGGCACATAATAAATTTGAGAGAACAACAAAAAAGTAGAAATCTGGGCCATTGATGACTGTGGAGGCATAAAACTAGTCTGGAGTACTTACACTCATAAGAAATAACTTCTATTGTATTTTAAGCTGCTGTTATTTGGAGTGTTCTATTTCATACTGCTAAATTTTAACCTCGTAACAAATAAATGATGTAAGAGAGAAATGTTTCTTACTACCTTGAGATTACACAGTGCCTCTGAAAAAGATAAGAAGGAAGGAGGCAGGTGAGAGGAGAAAAGATACACCAAGAGGGACACTGTTCTTCACAAAAATAAAATTCTTTTGTCGGACATGGGAGATCACGGCTTGCCTATTTCCCATCCCTTCACCCTAAAGGGAATTGTGACTACTGAAAAGCCTGATCTGCCGACTAAAACCTATGTTGGCCAGCTGAGACTCGAGACTTTTGAGTTAATGTTGAAATGAGTTGAGATTTTGAGGGTACTGGTGGGAAGGCATGATTGTATTCTGAAAGGTAAGAAGGACATGAGATGTTGGAGGGGCCAGGGGCAGAATGATATAGTTTGGATATTTGCCCCTGCCCTTATCTCATGTTGAATTGTAATTTGCAATGCTCAGGGTAGGACTTTGTAGGAGATGTTTGGATCATATGGGTAGATCCTTCATGGCTTGGTGTTGTCCTTGTGATAGTGAGTTCTCATGACATCTGGTTATTTAATAGTGTGTATCACTTTCCACCGCCTCTCTCTGTTGCTCCTGCTTTTGCCTTGTGATGTGCCTGCTCCCCATTTCACCATCTGCCATGATTGTAAACTTCCTGAAGCCTTTCTAGAAGTCAAGCAGATGCTAGCATGAAGCAGATGCATCCTGTAAAGCCTGCAGAACTGTGAGCTGATTAAACCCCTTTTCTTTATAAATTACCCAGTCTCAGGTATTTCTTTATAGCAATGCAAGAATGGCCTAATATACTACCTGTCTGTCTAGTTTAGAGGGCAGAAGATTGCCTTGTGACATTAATTCTCTGACAGATCTAAGAATACTTGTTGATTTTCAGTTTGCTCAGCTTTTTTCTTGTGAAGGTGAACATGAAAATTTCCATGCTCCAGGCTGTTTACATGAGCGTGCTTGGAAACATCCCCATTACTTTAAAGTGTCCCTTTTCCACCATAGATCTGACTCACAAGTATGCTGGAAAGAAGGGGACATCATCTATCTTTCCCCCTTTTTTTTTTTTGAGATAGGGTTTCCCTCTGTTGCCCAGGCTGGGGTACAGTGACACAATCATGGCTCACTGCAGCCTTGTGCTCTAGGGCCCAAATTATCCTCCCACCTCAGCCTCTCAAGTAGCTGGGACCACAGGCACATGCCACCATATCCAGCTAATTCTTTATTTAATTTTTGTAAAGATTGTATCTCCTTATGTTGCCCAGGCTGATCTTGAACTCCTGGGCTCAAGTGATGCTCCTAACCTTGGCCTCCCAAAGTGCTGGGATTATAGGTGTAAGCCACTGTACATGGCATGATCTGTTTTGTCTCAGTTCCTCTACATTTTACTTCCCCTTGTCCTACTTTGAGGTCCTTCAGGGTCGGCTCAGAGGCAGGAGAAAAAGGCTATTGCAAATTGGAATTGTTGTCCTCTCTGTAACAAATGCCCAAATACTGGTGCTGTCATTAGGCACTTTAGTGTAATTTTGGAGATTCATCAAAAATTCAGAAACTCTTACACCGATGTTCCCTGATATATGGGTTGAATGCCCCAGCCAGCATCTCACAATTCCCATGGAGCTCCTTTTCTGGTGGCTTACTTCACACAATCTCATTCTGCTTGCTGGTTTGCTTCTCCTTTCTTCCTACTAGAGTTGCTTCTCTTCTTTTCCAAAAACAAATCTACTTCAGTGTTGTGGGTTGAATTTTACCTTCCACAAAAGACACAGTGAAGTCTTTCCTAACTCCAACTACCTCAAATGTGACTTTATTTGGAAATAATGTCATTACAGAAGTAAACAATTTAAAATAATGTCATTAAGGTAGGACTTAATCCAGTACGATTTGTATTCCTATAAAAGGGAAAACTTTTGGCACAGAGACAAGCACACAGGGAAAATGCCAAGTGAAGACAAAGGCAGAAATCTGGATGATGCATCTACAAGCCAAAGAACACCAAAGATGGCCAGCAAACCACAAGCAGCTAGGAGAAAGGCATGGAACAGATTCTCTCTCATGAGCCTCAGAAGGAACCAGCCATGCCATGACCTTGATCTTGGACTTCTAGTCTTCATAACTATGAGAAATTGAATTTCTATTGTGTAAGCCACCCAGTTTGACATACTTTGTTATGGCAGGCATAGAAAACAAATATACCCATCTATGTACGATCATGTCCACTAGCTACTGGGAAAACATGACAGTTCTTACCTCCTTACTCTGTCATCAAAGATACTCTCAGTCAGTCTCTCATCTTTAAATATTTTCAGGAGAGAGTCAGGTACTCAACTTTGAGACTGCCATTTACCAAACTCCAAGGTTTTGGCCAAGTGTTTTCTCCATCCCTTCAAAACAGTCTTTTACCATCTGCTGACTCAGTGGAGACACGAGGTAGTGAAGGGCCAGATCATGCAGGACTTAACAGGCTTGTAGAAATATTTTGGATTTTATTCCATTCGAGTAAGGAAGCTTATTAAAGATTTTGATCAGGGAATCAACAAGTTCTGGTATGAATTTTTAGAAGATTTCTACAGGTGCCAGTTGGAGATGAGATTGTAGGGAAGCAAAAACAGAAGCATATAGAACAATCAATTACAGCATCTATTGTGGACTAGAATACTTGTAGAAGAGATGATGGGAATTGGTTAGATTTAGGTTACCTTTTGAAGAGAGAGGCAACAGATTTTCCTGAATAATGTGAGGAAATTTTCCTGAATAATGTGAATAGTGTGTGGACTGTGAGAGAGAAAGAATCAAAGGACAACCTGAACAACTGTAAGAATTAATGTGCCATTTAGTGAGATGAAAAGGTATGCAATAGGAGAAGCTTTTGGAGGTAGAAAATAAGAAGTTTGAAATGCATGCTAAATATTTTAGCAGGTATGTTGAATAAGAAGTTAGATATATGAATATGAAAATCAAAGAAATCAGAGCTGGACATGGATATTTGGAATCAATCAGCATTGTGATGCCACATAATAGACAGTGAAGGGAGTGGACGGGATAACCTCAGGAATAAAGGCAGATAAAGAAGGGAACACATCTTAGGCACATTAACATCTAGAGGTCTGGAAGAATCCAGCAAAAGAAAATCGAAGAGCTCTGTAATTTCACAAAAGTCAAATGAAGAAAATGTTTCAAGTTTTAAGAAGGAGGACGTTATTAATTGTGTTAAATGCTACAGAATGGTTACAATAAAGACCAAGTTGCCACTGGATTTAACAGAATTGTTTAAATTCCCAGACATCTGTACACAAACTCTTCTTTTGCTCTAACATTTAAACTAGTTCAGAAGTCTCAAATTCAAGTGTGTATAAGAACTAAAGCTCTAGAGCATATGCATAACTTCATGTATTCTGTATTTTGTGGGCCATTTAGGGGATTTTTGTGGTTATTTTTTACCATTAGGGATTTTTTTAGAAATCATAGAGGCTTAGTTTAGAACCAAATCTCGGTTATGGATACAGCTACATCTTTCTACAGCTGTTTCCAACCTATCCAATTACTACTCAAGAGATCAGAAAAAGAACAGACTAAGAGCCTCTCCTTTACATATTCCCTGTTTGTTGTTTTACCTTTACAGAGCTTATAAGAAAGCTCACACTATTTTATTCTCTCTTTCCACAAAGGAACAGTGAGAAGAAATTTAAAGTAGAGACACTAAGTAGAAAATGGAAAGGTTCTATGGGGCTAAACTGAAGAAAACTGGTATCCTTTCTACTTAAAACTAATCACCTATTCCTGATGATTTAACTAGTATGACATAGACTTAATTACCATTTCTTTTCCTCTGCCTACCAACTCTCATCCAAATAAAACTTACATAGGAGTACAAGTGAAATATATTGTATAGTAAAGAATCTGACCTTTCCTAAAAAGAGTTCTGGCCTGTGGCCTCAGATTATGGGAAATAACCTCTCATATCTGATAAAAGTGTCTTTGTTTAGGAAGACTGGCTACATCCAACAGTTTTAGGGTAGAGGCTCCCCATGCTAGAAAGACCAACCACATGGCTTAGAGGCTTTGGGTCATGTATCAATATATCATTTGACCTGGAGACTGAGTTCCATATGGGCAATCAATCAATGATGCCTCCAGAATGGAGTCCCCCCACACCCAACAAATTCTGAATGTTGAAGCTCTTGTGAGCTTCACTAACTATTCCCATTTAGAAAAATAAGTGCAGCTCTTGGAATAGATACTTAGCAGCCAGTAGAAGAAAAAGAAAAGAAAAGAAAAATTTAAAAAAAAAAAAAAGAAAAATAAGTGCAGCTCACTGCCAGTGCTCATTTAACGTTACATAAACATGCTCTTTCAGGCTGAGGCATATCTGACTGATTTTCAGTGTAAAAAATAAAATATGAAAACTGTTCTTGGAATTATTTCTAAATGGAACTAACATCAAAATCGTCTGAATCATCAGAATCGTCTCTTTCAGAAAAATCGGATTCATCAATTGAATCTTCAGCCAACAGTGTTTGAGAACAACGTTAACATCATGCATAGGAATGCTATGCTTTCTAGGATTTGACATTTTCAGCAATAGAGAATTACTACATTTGAAAATGAAAATACCACTACTAAAAACAGAATGCTATAAATAGAATGCCTTTTGTTTCCAAAGTTGACATACTAGAGTGATATGAAAAAAATAATAAAAGCAAGATATTTCATGGCAAATGCACTAGTCCATTTTCACACTGCTGATAAAGACTTACTCAAGACTGTGAAATTTACAAAAGACAGAGGTTTGATGAACTTACAAAATGATGAACCACATGGCTGCGGAGGCCTCAAAATCATGGTGAAAGGTGAAAGGCACATCTCACATGGCGGCAGATGAGAGAAGAGAATTTGTGCATGGAAACTCTCCTTTTTAAAACCATCAGATCTCATGAGACTTATTCACTATCACAATAACAGCAGGGAAAGACCTGTACTCATGATTCAGTTATCTCCCAGAGGATCCCTCCTATAACACATAGGAATTCAAGATGAGATTTGGGTGCAGACACAGCCAAGCCATATCATTCCTCACCTGGCTCCCTCCCAAATCTCATGTCCTCCTATTTCAAAACCCAGCCAACAGTCCCCCAAAGTCTTAACTCATTTCAGCATTAACTATAAAGTCCACAGTGCAAAGCCTCATCCAAGACAATGCATGTTCCTCATTCTATGAGCCTGTAAACTTAAAATCAAGTTAGTTTCTTCCTAGATACAATGGGGGTTCAAGCATTGAGTTAATACAGCCATTCCAAATGGGAGAAATTGGGCAAAACAAAAGGGTTATAGGGCCCATTTAAGCCCAAAATCCAGCAGGTTGTCAAATCTTAAAAGCTTCAAAATGATCTCCTTTGACTCCATGTCTCACATCCAGATTATGATAATGCAAGAGGTGGCTCCCATGGTCTTGGGCAGTTCTGTTGCTGTGGCATTGCAGGGTACAGTCTCCCTCCTGGCTGCTTTCATGGACTGGCATTGAGTGTCTGCAGCTTTCCAAGCACACAGTGCAAGCTGTCAGTGGATCTACCATTCTGGAGTCTGGAAGATGGTGGCCCTCTTCTCACAGCTCTACTCAGCAGTGCCCCAGCAGGGACTCTGTGTGGTGGCTCTGATCCCACATTTCCTTGCCACTCTGTCCTAGAAGATGTTCTCCATGATGGTCCCACTCCTGTAGCAAACTTCTGCCTGGGCATTCAGGCATTTCCATACATCCTCTGAAATCTAGGCGGAGATTCCCAAACCTCAATTCTTGATTTCTGTGCACCCACAGGCTCAAAACCATGTGGAAGCTGCCAAGGCTTGGGGCCTCCACCTGCTGAAGCAAAAGCACGCACTGTACCTTGGCCCTTTTCAGTCATGGCTGGAGTGGCTGGGATGCAGGGCACTAAGTCCCCAGACTGCACACAGAAGAGGGACCCTGGGCCAGGACCACAAAACCATTTTTTCCTCCTAAACCTCTCAGCCTGTGGTGGGAGGGGCTGCCACAAAGGTCTCTGACATGCCCTGGAGACATTTTCCCCATTGTCTTGTTGATTAACATTCGGCTCCTCATTACTTATGCAAATTTATGCAGCCAGCTTGAATTTTTCCTCAAAAAATGGGATTTTATTTTCTACATTTTCAGGCTACAGATTTTCCAAACTTTTATGCTCTGTTTCCCTTTTAAAACTGAATGCCTTTAGCGGCATCCAAGTCACTTCTTGAATGCTTTGCTGCTTAGAAATTTCTTCTGCCAGATACCCTAAATCATCTCTCTCAAGTTCAAAGTTCCACAAATCTCTAGGGAAGGGGCAAAATGCTGCCAGTCTCTTTGCTAAAATTTAACAAGAGTCACCTTTGCTCCGGTTCCCAGCAAGTTCCTGATCTCCATCTGAGACCACCTCAGCCTGGATTTCTTTGTTTATATCATTATCAACATTTTGGTCAAAGCCATTCAACAACTCTCTAGAGAGTTCCAAACTTTCCCACGTTTTCCTGTCTTTTTCAGACCCTCCAAACAGATCCAACATACTCAAGACTGGGCAATTTAAAAAAGAAAGAGATTTAATGGACTTATAGTTCCACATTGCTGGGGAGGCCTCACAATCATAGCAGAAGCTGGAAGATACATCTCAAGTGGCAGCACACAAGAGAAGAGACCTTGTGCAGGGAAACTTCCCATTTTAAAACCATCTGATCTTGTGAGACTTAATCACTATCACAAGAACAGCAGGAAAAGATCTGCCCCTATGATTCAATTACATCCCCTGGGTCCCTACATGGGAATTCAAGATGAGATTTGGGTGGTCAATATCAATATCAGCAAAGTAATCTCAAGGTAAATGTTCCAGCTGCAAGTGCCACTTGCAAGTATTTTTGGGGCAAATAGGAAAAGGATTAGTGGCAATTGATTAGTGGCAATTCTACATTGCATATTGTCATGCATGGATTTTGGGAGGGGAACATGTCCTGACTCCACTGGGAGAGTTTGGTACCCTCCTGGACTCTGCCTTATGTGCTTCTTTCCTTGGCTGATGTTAGTCTGTATTCTTTCCTTCTAATAAATTGTTAACTGTAACAGCTTTTAGTGAATTCTGTGAGACCTTCTACCAAAATTTCAAACCTGAGGAGGTTTCTGGGAACCCCCAAACTTGCAGTTGGTGTCAGAAATGAGGGATGCCTTGGAGACTGTGCCCTCAAACCTCACAGGTTGTCTAACTCCAGGTAGATACATCAACCTATGAATTGTCTACATTACAAAGCAGAGGCATTTTTATGTTTTTTGTTTGAAATTCTCTTAAAGTATGTTTTGAAGATTTATATATTATCTTTTCTCATTAAAAAAAAATCTAGGCATAATAAAAAGGAGGCTGGGAATATTATAATGTTCTGGAGGCTGGGAAGATCAAGATTCAGAGGCTATATCTGGTGAAGATCCTTTTGTGGCACAAAGCATCACATGGGGAGAGAGGATGAGAGAGAGTAGTGAGAGTGCACAAGACAGAGAGAAAATGGGGGCTAAACTTAACCTTTTATCAGGAGTCCACTTCCATGTTAACTAGCCCATTCCCACAACAATGGTATTAATCCCTTTATATAAGGGTATCCAGTTTTGTTTCTCCAGCATCTCGATGGAAAGCAGAAGTGATAAGGTGTTGATTTCAAGTAATAATCATTTTCTTAGAGGGGTCATTTGTAATTGTTTGGTTATATAATCCTACTTTTTTGACTTTGAATATAAACTGAATCTAGAAGGCAGAACTTTTTATAATTACTGTGCCACACTTCACACATACTGTCTTAGTCCATTTTCTGCTGCTGTAACAGAATACCACAGACTGGGTAATTTATAAACAAAAGAGATTCATTTGGCTTACAGTTCTGGAGGCTGGGGAAGTCCAAGATCCAGAGGCTGCATCTGGTGAAGATTCTCCTGTGGCAGAAAGCATCACATGGGGAGAGAAGGTGAGAGAGGGCAGTGAGAATGCACAAGACAGAGAGAAAAGGGGGGCCAAACTTAACCTTTTATCAGGAGCCCACTCCCACGCTAAATAACCCACTCCCACAATAATGTCATTAATCTCTTTATAAGGGCACAGCTCTTATGGCCTAAATCACCTCTTTAAGGCTTCGCTTCTTAATATTGTTACAATGTCAATTATGTTTTCAACACATGAATTTTTAGAGAACACATTCAAATCATAGCACATACCTGCTTGGGCTTTGGGCAAGGGCAGGAATGTTACTTTATTCTCCAAATTTAAGTCAGAAGCCATAACTAATTCCAATAGAGTTGGTTAGTTTGGACAGAGCTTTGCCCTTAGCATCTAATCAAGAATATTTTCCTTAATGAATTTTCCTGACCTGCTAAAATGTTGGAGCTGAGCCCTAGTCATGATAAGTGGGTTTAAAGTTTATTTTTAACTTAAATTAACAACATGTAGTCTTGATAGTATTTTTGGAGGTGTCTGTCTGCTGTATGTTACCGAAATCAATTGATGTGAAGAATGGGGGTAGATTGATAAAAGGATAGATGCCCAAGGAAGTGGTCTGGAATAGGAGAAGGATATGCCAAATATAGTATAGGGACATTTCTTTGATCATCCTAGTGATCAAAGATGGACCAGCTGTTAGCCAGGAGGGAACAAATCTCCTTTCCCTTCTTCTTATCTCAGCAGGATCTTGAAGTGCAAGAGAAGAGAGGTGGCGAGAGAAACTGAAGTTTCTGGCTTCCCTGGAGATGTATAAATTAAACTATAAATAAACTAACTTGAACTGTTTAGATGACTATGGCTAAAAGGAGGGGAAATTTTGTACTATATTGTGTAGTCATCATCGTAATGGTTTCCGCTAAGCTACACATGGGCTGTTGTAATTCTAAAAAAACACCTAAGCCCACACACAATTTTTGCTGCTTTCCTTCCTTTCTCCTCACAGATTTGCAGAAGATATTTTTGTGGTCAGCAGAGGCAGGAGTCTACTTTACCATTTAAGGGTAGAGTAAGGAGAGAAAATGACTCACTCTGTTTTAGCACATAACCTCCTCATTCTTGATTTTGACATCTTAGTCAGGATTGGACTTGAAAGGATATTTACTCGTTGGTTGTTGCCATACAGCATATTAGTTTCTTTTGCTGAAAAACAAATCACTCCAAAATTTACTGGCTTCAAATAACAAGAACCATTTTCATTATCTCTAATTGTTCCTGTGGGTCAGGAATTCAGAACTGGGCATAGAGGGGATGCCTTGTCTCTGCTTTATAAAATTTGGGACCTCAGCTGAAAGAATCAAGGATTGGAACAATACTAAGGCTCATTCATTCCCATGTAAATCCAGCTGGAATTATAAGCTGAAGCATCCATATGTTTGCTCAATAGGTTAGTATTGAGCAAAGTACATTCCTCTAATCCTTGAGTGGGTCTCTAACCCGGAAACATTGAAAGGTCATGTCACTCATCTTTTGACCCATCTCCATGTTATATATAAACACTGGTATATTCTCTTAATGAAATTTTAATTTTTATTCAATTTTCACTAGTTTTCCCACTTAACATTCTATTTCTAGTTTCAGAATCCCACATTAAAGTTGGTCTGTCTAGGCTCCTCTTGGCTCAGACAGTTTCTCAGACTTTCCTTATTTTTCATGACCTTAGCTATTTGTGGTAGTACTGGTCAGGTATTTTTGTCTAATGTTTTTCTCATGGTTAAACAGGGATTATATATTTTGGGGGAGCCTTATCTTTTTAATATAATTTGTCACTGTTGCCAAAGTCTACGAAAATAAAAATGTTTCCCTCCTCTGTTCAACAATCCTTCAGTTTCCCCACTTGTCTGCAGCAGAAAATCAAATTACTCAGCACGACATCTAAAGCTTTTCAAAATCTGGCTGTTGCTTTCCTCTTAAGTATAAAGTGTCACTCTACAAACCATTTGAGTTCTTTCCAGAAATGAAGCCCTAACAGTCTTGCAATGCCTGGGCTTTATCCAGGTACTCAGTCCTGGCTAACTCCAGTGGATTCTCTTCCCTCTTGGGAACATTGCTCCTTATATTCCACCACTTATATCATTCGGCTCTGATCCTATACACTTTTCTAAATTTCCCCAATCTAGTATTTACCACCGTGATCATTCAGTCTTTCAATAAATATTGTCTACTTTGTGGACAGGCACTGTTGTTGTAATGGTTGAGGATACATTAAAAAACAAGGTCACTACCATCAATGAGTTTACATT
Source organism: Sapajus apella (assembly GCF_009761245.1). Taxonomy (NCBI): domain Eukaryota; kingdom Metazoa; phylum Chordata; class Mammalia; order Primates; family Cebidae; genus Sapajus; species Sapajus apella. Next base: position 46,183,924 of record NW_022436941.1, read on the forward strand.
TTAGTGGGACAGGTCACATTTGTAAATAAATAAATGAATAGCATTCTACTTTTATGAAGGAAACAAGTAAGGAGTAGAGATTAAGAAGTACAAACAATGTGGGAGTGAAGTATAGAGAGCCAGGGATCTCCTCTTTGAAGAACACCATAACTGTTGGTTTACTTGTCAGCCACCAGACCTTCCTTCTACTTAGCTGCCTGAGATGAGAGGAGGTCTAACTCAGCTTTGTGCCCCAAGCATCTAGATTAAATGAACAGTTTTGGACTAAATACGCTGAGAGTAGTATCCAAAATTAAAAATCAGTTGCTCCCATTCCTCCCCACAGATGTACCCTTGAAATACCTTTCAAATCTGTTTCTGGAAAAAACATTAATATCCGTTAAGATTCCCATTTGAGTCAAGTATGATAACGAGAAAACTTTCAATTGTCATTAGCATGCTAGCATTAATTTCCTGTTTTACATGTCATAATTCGAAGGTAAATTTTATCTTCCAAATCTCGACCTCCTGGTGTTTCTGGAGTTGAATGGACAGGGTAGTCAGGTACACTGTGAGTGGGGGAGTGGGGAATTGGCTGTAAGGCCATCCTCAGAATGGTTTTTAAAATTCCGCCTGGAGAACAAGGTTTTAGGGTGGCGTCGTCCTCTACGGCTACCCAGGCAGCCTTCATTAGGAAGGGCGGGCAGAGCCCAGCAGTACACAAAAGGTTTACATTTAATTCAAGCGGGCCACTCTCCTCAGTCCACCTATCACCACAGAACCAACCCGGGGGCCGCGCCCCGCCTATTTCCGGGTTGTCTTCGCCGCTGCCGTCGCGTGCGTAATGACGTTTCAGTCTCCTGCAGACCCCGGAAGTGCAACACTAACTTGGTCGGGGCGCGGATCCCGAGAGGGAAAGTCGCAACAACCGCACGAGGGAGTTCGACTGGCGAACTGGAAGGCCACGCCTCCTCCCGCCTGCCCCCTCAGCCCTGTAGCTGGGGGCAGAGCTCAGGTAGGACTGCGTTTGCGGGGTTGTGAGCCCCGGGGGCAGGCCTGGGTCGAAATCCGAGGAGGGGGCTAGCTTGGGTCGGTCTTGGGCGGGGGTCGCTGGTATTGGGGCCCGAGGCTGTCAGGAACCACGCTGTGTTCCCTGCGGACACCTCTGACCTGTGTCTGGGCCACCGCTGATGGGCAGGTCCCGTGTGACATTTCCACCTCCCAGGCGGGAGCGACACGTGTGTTCCCTGGATGACTTTCCTTATATCTGGGCGTATGGGATTCTGGGAGTCCCTGGAGACAGAGTAATGGGCCCTCCTCCGCTTTCTGGGAAGAGGAGGTATTGTGGTTCTTTGATTAATTTTTTTTCCTGCAAAAAGTGTTATTAACTGCCAACGCTTTACCAGAAGTCATTCACTGCAGATGGATGAAAATGCAGCTATAAAATGCTCTCAAAATTTGTAACATGCATGGGCGCAGGTGGGACGTTTCTTTGGGATGCAGTATGAATTAAGTGTTGAATACTTTTGACTTTGAAATAAAGTAAGTATGTTTTGGAAGCAGTCTTCTCTTTCCCTCATCCAGGTATTTAACATACAGGGGTCCACGGTATAAATCTGCTGGGCCAAGAAACTCATTATTTGTGTTTTGGATATACTGTATTTAGTGACATGCAGTGTTGTTGCATTTGTCCGTTTCTCCCAAGTCCTTAAAAAAGCTGTAGAGGGAAAAATTCTCTGGTTTTTGTCTTCAAGTGCCTTGTATGTTTATGAAAGTACCAATGCGATTTTTTTAATGCAATACATGACATCGTTTGTATTAACACATGCCATGTAGTGCATAATAAATATCACATTGATAAGGTGTATTCTTTATCCCACAATGTGAGGGACAGTTACGCTGTATACATTTAGCAAATGTAGAAACTGACTAAGAGTGTTTTTGGATCTGCCTTTTTAAGGCCCCAGTGACAGTGCTGGTACCAGGCTTCTTTTAGTCTTTTAAACTAGGTGTTACTTCTACTTAGCCGGTGAAGCCTACACAGAAAAGTTGGAGGTGCTGCGGAAGCTTTCAGGCTATGACTGCTGCATATGGTAGAATAGTACCAAGGCCAAAGGGGAAACATTATCTATGAAACCATGAACATCCCCATGTTTATTCATTTAGCAAATATTTTCTGGCAACCTTCAGTGTACCGGATAGTGTTCAGGTGATGGGAAGACAGTAGTGAACAAAATAGAAAGTCCTTTTGCTCCTGGAGCTTACATTCTAGTTGATGGAGAGGTATAATTAACAAGCAAATATATAACAAGTAGTGATTAAGAGATATAGAGAAAGGGTGAGTGCAGTGGCACATGCCTGTAATCCTAACACTTTGGGAGGCCGAGGTGGGCAGATTGCCTGAGCTCAGGAGTTCGAGACCAGCCTGGACAACACGGTGAAACCCCATCTCTACTAAAATACAAAAAATTTGCTGGGTGTGGCGGCGTGTGCCTGTAGTCCCAGCTACTTGGGAGGCTGAGGCAGGAGAATTGCTGAACCAAAGAAGTGGAGGTTGCAATGTGTCCAGATCAGGCCACTGCACTCCACCCAGGGTGACAGAGTGAGACTCCCTCTCCAAAAAAAAAAAAAAAAAAAAAAAAAAAAAAAAAAAA
>NW_022436941.1:46186656-46234261 GCF_009761245.1 Sapajus apella
TCAGATAAGGGAACATTTGAGTGGAGATACGAATGAAGTGAGAGAGTTAGCTCTGCAAGTATCTGGGGAATGAGTTGGCCTAGTACAAAGGCACAGAGACAGGAGCATGTTTGATATATTTTGGAATAGCAAGGATGTAGGCATGGAGGCAACAATCTCAAGAATATTTATTCCGTAATTTGGGCGCATGAGGGATTTTATTTATTTACAGTTTATTTTTCTCAGCTTTCCTAGACAGACCCTGAGAAGAATCTGGCTTCTGTAGATATGTAGAGATGTTTCCACGCTCTTCATTGAGCTCTAACAAAAGTAAGCACTATTTACTCAGTTGTATACAACTTGTACTGTCTCTGTTTTTAGAGTCAGATTGGGTTTGCACAGTAGTCATTGGTGTCTAAGTATGGAGTATGTCCCTGTACTATTTCAATTTTACTTTTCACTCATTCTCCGGAAGTTTTTCATCATCCCTAACTGAAACTTCATACCTATTAAACACTCACTCCTCATTTTCTGTTACCTTCAGCCCCTGATAATTGCCAATCTACTTTCTGCCTCTTATGAATTTGACTACTCTAGGTATCTGACATAAGCGGAATTATGCACTATTTAACCTTTTCTGACTGTCTTATTTCATTTAGTATAATGTATCCAAGCTTCATCCATGTTGTAGCACGTATCAGAATGTTCTTTTTAAGGTGAAATACAATTATCCATTGTGTGTGTATGCTATTAATACATTTTGTTTATCCATTCATTTGTCCATGGATACTTAGATTGTTTCCATCTTTTGGTTATTGTGAATAATGCTGCTATGAACATGAGAGTTCAAATATCTGTTCAAATCTCTGCTTTCATTTCTTTTCGATATCTGTCCAGAAGGGAAATTGCTAGATCACATGGACATTTTATATGTTTCTCTCTATATATTTGAGGAATTGACACGCTTTTCCACAGCAGCCACCTCATTTCACATTCCCACCAGCAATGCAAAGGAGTCTGGTTTCTGCACGTCCTCACCAACATTTCTCCACATCCTTGCCAAACACGTTTTTTTGGTTGATAATAGCCATCCTGATGGGTGTAAAGTAGTATCTCTCTGTGTTTTTAATTTGCATTTCTCTAATGATTGGTGATATTAAGCATCTTTTCATTTGCTTTTTGACCACTGGTATATATTTTTGGAGTTCTATGAATTCATTTTAAGATATGATTTAATAAAAATTTTTCGAGATTTATTTGGTGGACTTTTTAAGGGTTTAGAAGGCAGCCACCATATCTGTTACTGCTTTTTAACTCTTTAATTCTATAATTGTAAAACCTCTCGGTTGTCTATAGACTATGTATCTATAGTAACTCCAAACTTAGGAATGAAAAAAAAAACATTTTTAATAATAATAAATAAACCTTTTGGTTCAAATTGCTATGAAAACAGTTCAGAAAAGCCAAAGACTATCTTGGCCTGTTTTGATTTTTTTTTTCTTTTTAATTGGAAGGAAAGGAGTATATTAAATGGCTGACTGTGCCTGCGTAGTAGATTTCTTTTGTTTCGTAGCTGAGAAGAGCAGAGACCAGAAGAGTCAAAAGTGATGAAGAAACAGAAAAGATGTTTCAGATATCAGTGTAGCAGTTGGATTTGACTAGATGGAGAGTGGCAAAAATCAATAATAGTGATGGATGATGAGCTCCAGAATTGACAGCAGAGAGGGCACCCAGCATCAAAATGAAAAAAAGTAATATAGCTCTACAGATTGGAATAGTATGGAGGGTAGAATGAGGGAGTGCAAATTGCCAGCTTCATCTCAGTATGTGATTCTGAATTACTCAGTTGACCCTGTGTAATCCACTAAGACTACTGTATTCAACAGTGAGTGCTTGGAAGGTATGCACTGTATACAGTCCTATAGGAATAAGCCAGTTGTTCAGATCATGTACCACATAATTTCTATTTGTAGAGTAATGAGTTCAATTGAGTAATTTGAGTGTGTAATTTAACAATGTCCAAAACGATAACAATTTTTAAAAATATAATCTGTTAAGAAGGAAGGGAATTTTTAAAAATCGAAAATGTCCAATTGCTTATAAGTTCAAGGTAACAATGTCTTTTTTTGTTGTCCTTGTTAGCCCTGAATGTTTTGTACACTGTCATAATTTATTAGATACTCTTGAAGGGTGCTACATTGAGCTATTTTAGTTATAAACCTCATTTAAATCAATTACTTTGCTTTAATTTAATGAATGAAATTGTATCACAATTTTACTTATAACTTCTTGGCAAATTAAAATTGATTACTACAGATGAGATGGCAGATGACTGACTTACTCAAGGTTTCATAGCTAAGTTACAGAAAAATTAGAGACAGAATTGCTATGGTGCTTTCTCTAATATTTTTTCTTGTCTTCATTTTGGGGAAATGATCTCTTTTGTAATATACATAATTGACATAATTTTTGCTTCAGATAAAATAACACTGTGAAGACCATCAAAGCAAAGCTTATTATTGTGTATTTCCATTTCTTCTTATCAGATTATTTATTTTTTACTTGGAAATTGCTAAGAGAGTAGATTTTATCTTATTTTTAAACTTTTATTCCTTTTCAATGTTTATTTTAGTTCAGGGGGTACATGTGCAGTGACCTGAAAGGTAGTTTTCGAATTCTCATCCTTGTCTCAGCCTCCCCATTGTGTATTGTTCCCTTTTTTGTCCATGTGTACTTGATGTTTAGCTCTCACATATAAGCGAGAACATGTGGTATTTGGTTTTTTTGTTGCTGCATTGATTCAGTTAGGATAATGGCCTCCAGCTCTATCCATGTTGCTGCAAAGGACATGATTTTATTCTTTTTTATGGCTTTGTGGTGTTCCATGGTGTATATGTGCCACACTTTCTTTATTCAGTCCACTGTTGATGGGTATATAGGTTGATTCCATGTCTTGGTGTTTTTGAATAGTGCTGTGATGAACGTATGAGTGCATGTTGTCTTTTTATTAGAATGGTTTATATTCCTTTGAGTGTGTACCCAGGAATGGGATTGCTGAGTTGAATACCTGTTCTTTCTTTTTTAAGTTGTTTGAGAAATCTCCAAACTGCTTTCCACAGTGGCTGAACTAATTTACATTCCCCCAGCACTGTATAAGCATTCACTTTTCTTCACAACCTCAGTAGCAGCTGTTACTTTTTGACTTTTTAGTATTAGCCATTCCAATTGTTGTGAGATGGTTCCCATTTTGGTTTTGATTTGCATTTCTCTAATGCTCAGTGATGTTGAGCATTTTTTCATATGCTTGTTGGCCATATATATCTTGTTTTTAGAATTGTCTGTTCATGTTCTTTGCTCATTTTTAATGGTTTTTACTTATTTATATTTTTTTTTGCTTAATTTGTTTAAGGTCCTTAGAGATCCTGGCTATGGGACCTTGGTAGGATACATAGTTTGAAAATTTTTCTCCCATTCTATAGGTTGTCTGTTTACTCTGTTGATAGTTTCTTTTGCTGTTGAGAGGCTCTTTAGTTTAATTACGTCTTTATTTTCAATGTTTATTTTTGTTGTAATTGCTTCTGGAGTCTTCATTCGAAGTCTTTGCTGGGGCCTACGTTCAGAATGATATTGCCTAGATTTTCTTTCAGAGTTTTTATAGTTCTAGTCTTTACCTGTAAGTCTTTAATCCATCTTGAATGGATTTTTGTGTATGGTAAAAGGAAATAGTTCAGTTTCAGTCTTCTGCATAAGGCTAGCCAGTTGTCCTAGCACCCTTTATTGAATAGGGAGTCTGTTCCCCATTGCTTGTTGTTGCTGACTTTGTCAAAGATCAGATGGTTTTAGGTGTGTGGCTTTATTTCTGGGTTATCTATTCTGTTTCAATGTTTTATGTGTCTTTTTTTATTTTTTCTAGTACCATGCTGTTTTAGTTACTGTAGCTTTGCAGTACAGTTTGAAGTCAGATGGTATGATGCCTCTGGCTTTGTTCTTTCTGTTTAGGATTGCTTTGGGTATTCAGGCTGTTTTTTGGTGCCATATGAATGTTAGATTTTTTTTTTTTCTAGTTCTGTGAAAAACGTCATTGGTAGCTTGATAGGAGTAGCACTGAATCTGTAAATTGCTTTCAGTGGCATGGCCATTTTAATAATATTAATTCTTTCTCTCCATGAGTATGGAATATCTTTCCATTTGTGTTGTTTCTGATTTCTTTAGCAGCATTTTGCAATGCTCATTGTAGAGATCTCTCATCTCCCTGTTGAGCTGTATGCCTGGGTATTTTATTTCTTTTGTGGCTATTGTGAATGGGATTGCATTCTTGATTTGGCTCTCAGCTTGGACATTGTTGCTGAAATTCTACTGATTTTTTGACACTGATTTTGTATCATTCCAATTTTAGTATTTGTGCTGCTGGAGCAAGCAGTACATTGATTTTCTATCCTGAAACCTTGCAGAAGTTTGTTTATCAGATCTAGGAGATTTTAAGTAGAGAGTGTGGGATTTTCTAAGTATAGCATCAAATCATATCATATCCTCTGTGAACAGAGATAGTTTGACTTTCTTTCTATTTGGATGCCTGTTGCTTAATTGCTTTGGCTGGAATTTCCAGTACCATGTTAAATTGTTGTGGTGAGAGTGGGCATGCTTGTCTTGTTCTGGCTTTCAAGGGAAATGTCTCTAGCTTTTGCCCATTTAGCATGATGTTTGCTGTGGGTTTGTCATAGATGGTTCTTTTTATTTAAGGTATGTTCGTTCAATGCCTAGTTTCTTGAGAATTTTTAACACCAAGTGATGTTAGATTTTATCAAAAGTCTTCTGCATCTATTGAGATGATCATATGGTTTCTGATTTTAGTTTTGTTTATGTGATTAATCACATTTACTAATTTGCATATGTTGACCCAACCTTGTATACCAGGAATAAAGCCTTCTTGATCATGGTGGATTAGGTTTTTGATGTGCTGCTGGATTTGTTGTGCTAGTATTTGTTGAGGATTTTTGCATCTATATTCATCAGGGATATTGGCCTAAAGTTTTCTTTTGTCATTGTGTCTCTACAAAGTTATGGTATCAGAGTGATGCTAGCTTCATAGAATGATTTGGCAAGGAGTCCCTTCTTCTCGGTTTTTGGAGTAGTTTTAGTAGGGTTGGTATCAGCTCTTTTTTTTTTTTTTTTCTGAGACGGAGTCTCTCTCTGTCATCCAGGATGGAATGCAGTGGTTTTTGAGATGGAGTCTTTCTCTGTTGCTTAGGATGGAGTACAATGGCGTGATCTCTACTCACTGCAACCTCCGCCTCCAGGGTTCAAGCAATTCTCCTGCCTCAGCCTCCTGAGTAGCTGGGACTACAGGCAGTTGCCACCATGCCTGGCTAGTTTTTTGTATTTTTAGTAGAGATGGGGCTTCACCATGTTAGCCAGGATGGTCTTGATCTCCCGACCTTGTCATCTGCCTGCCTTGGCCTCCCAACGTGCATTACAGGCATGAGCTACCACGCTCAGCCATGTTCTTCTTTATATGTCTGGTGGAATGTGAATCTGTCTTTTCCAGGGCTTTTTCTGGTTGTAGGCTTTTTATTACTGAATTCATTTTGAAATTCGTTATTGGTCTGTTCAGGGTTTCAATTTCTTCCTGATTCAATCTTTGGAGGCTGTATCTTTTGAAGAACTTATCCATTTTCTCTAGACTTTCTAGTTTGTGTGGGTAGAGGTGTTTATAAAAGTCTCTGAGGGTTTTTTTGTATTTCTATCAGGTCAGTTGTAATGTCCAGTTAGTCATTTCTGATTGTGTTTATTTGGACTTCCTGCCTTTTTACTTTATTTGTCTAGTTAGTGGTCTGTCAATCTTATTTATTCTTTCGGAGAACCATGTTTTGGTTTCACTGATCTTTTGTATAGTTTTCATGTCTCAGTTTTGTTCAGTTTAGCTCTGATTTTGGTTTTTTCTTCTGCTAGCTTTGGGGCTAGTTTACTTTTTAGGGTTTTTATTTTTTTTTTTGGTTTCTCTAGGTGTGAAGTTAGGTTGTTAATTTGTGATCTTTCTAACTACTTGATATAGATGTTTAGTGCTGTAAACTTTCCTCTGAAAACTGCTTTAGCTGTGTCTCAGAGAATCTGGTATGTCATTTCTTTGTTTTCGAAAACATTTCTTGAATTCTGACCTAATTTCGTTGTTTACTGAAAGTCATTTTGGAACAGATTATTTTATTTTCACATAATTATATGGTTTTGAGATATTTTCTTGGTGTTGATTTCTGGATTTTTGTACTGTGGTTGAGAGTGTGTTATGATTTCAGTTTTTTCTTTTAATCTGTTGAGAATTCCTTTATGGCTGAGTGGTCATATTACAGTATGTGTCATGTGCAGATAAAAAGAATGTGTATTCTGTTGTAGTTGAGTGGAGTGTTCTGTAGATGTCTGTTTAGGTCCATGTGGTCAGGTGTCAAGTTTAAGTCCTGAATATCTTGGTTAGTTTTGTGCCTTGGTGATCTGTCTAGTACTGTCAATGGGTATCAAGATGAGGTCTTCCACTATTATTGTGTGGTTATCTAAGTCTCTTTGTAGGTCTCTAAGAACTTGTTTTATGAATCTGGGTGCTCCAGTGTTGGATGCATGTATATTTAGGATAGTTACGTTTTCATGTTGAATTGAACCTTTTATCATTATATAATGCCCTTCTTAGTCCTTTTTGATCATTGTTGCTTTAAAGTCTGTTTTGTCTTAAAGAGCAACCCCGTCTCTTTTTTGTTTTCTGTTTGCTTGATAGATTTTTCTCTATCCCTTAGTTTGAGCCTATGGGTGTCATTGTGTATGAGATGGGTCTCTTGAAGATAGCATGTAGTTGGGTCTTGTTTCTTTATTCAAATTGCCACTCTGTATCTTTTAAGTAGTGCAGTTAGTCCATTTATATTCAAGGTCAGTATTGATATATGAGGATTTGATCTTGTTATTATGCTGTTAGCTGCTTGTTATATACGTTTGATTGTATAGTTGCTTTATGGTGGCAATGGTCTATGTACGTAAGTGTGTTTTTGTGGTGGCCTGTAATGTCCTTTCTTTTTCATGTTTAATGCTTCCATAAGGACCTCTTACAAGGCAAACCTAGTGGTAGTTAATTCCTTAGTATTTGCTTATCTGAAAACGATTTTATTTTTCTTTCACTAATGAAGCATAGTTTGGCTAGATATGAAATTCTTAGTTAGAGTACCCTTTCTTTAAGAATGCCAAATAAAGGTCCCCAATCTCTTCTGACTTGTAGGGTTTCTGCTGAAAGGTCAGCTGTTAGCCTGATGGGATTCCCTTTGTAGATAACCTCTCCCTTCTTTCTAGCTCCCTTTAAGATATTTTTCTTTCACCTTGACCTTGGAGAATCTGATGACTATTTGTCTTCAGAATGGTTGTCTTGAATAGTATCTTACAGGGGTTTTCTGCAGTTCCTGAATTTGAATGTTGACCTCCCCAGTGAGGTTAGGGAAATTTTCATAATTTTTAATTGTGTTTTCCAAGTTACTTTCTCTCTGTCTCTTTCAGGTATGCCAGTGTGTCACATGTTTGGTCTGTTTATATAATCCCATATTTTTTTGGAGGTTTTGTTCATTATTTTTATTCTTTTGCCTTTATTCTTTTTTTTTTTTTGAGATGGAGTTTCACTCATGTTACCCAGGCTGGAGTGCAATGGCGTGATCTCGGCTCACTGCAACCTCCGCCTCCTGGGTTCAGGCAATTCTCCTGCCTCAGCCTCCTGAGTAGCTGGGATTACAGGCACGCACCACCGTACCCAGCTAATTTTTTGTATTTTTGGTAGAGACGGGGTTTCACCATATTGACCAGGATGGTCTCGATCTCTTGACCTCGTGATCCACCCGCCTAGGCCTCCCAAAGTGCTGGGATTACAGGCTTGAGCCACTGCGCCCGGCCTTGCCTTTATTCTTATCTCATTGAGTTCATTCAAAGAACTGGTCTTTGAACTCTGAGATTCTTTCCTCAGCTTTGTCTATTGCTTCCTCAGTACTTCTGATTATATTATGAAATTCTTTTAGTGAATTTTTCAGCTGTATCAGATCAGTTTGGTTTCTTCTTAAAGTGACTATTTCATCTGTAGGTTCTTATATTGTTTTATTCTATTCCTTAGTTTCCTTGGAGTTGGTTTCAATTTTCTCCTGAATCTTGGCAATCCTCCTTGCCATCCAGATTCTGAATTCTATGTCTATAATTTCAGCCTGGTTAAGAACCATTCTTGGGCAGGTGGTGCAGTCATTTGGAGGTAGGAAGACAGTGTGACTTTTTTTTTTACTTTAGAATTATTGATATTTATTATCTATGATATAGTCAAAGTTAATTTTCAGGAGGAAAGTTTCATTTTGTAATTATTCACTATTTCCACTATGATGGGGAGGGCTTTGGTATTCTTTCTTTTTTTTTTCCTGGTTACTCGTTTCTTTTAAAAAATTTATTTTAGGTTTGGGGATACATATGTAGGCTTGTTACATAGATAACACATGTCATAGGGTTTGTCGTACATATTATTACATCACCCAGGTATTAAGCTCAGTACCCAATAGTTATCTTTTCTGCTCATTTTCTTCCTCCCCACCTTCCTCTCTCAGGTAGACCCCAGTGCCTGTTGTTCTCTTCTTTGTGTTCATAAGTTATTGACATTTAGTTCCCACCTATGAGGGAGAACATGCAGTATTTGGTTTTCTGTTACTGCCTTAGTTTACTAAGGATGATAGCCTCCAACATTATCCATGTTCCTGCAAAAGACATGATCTCATTCTTTTTTATGGCTGCATAATATTCTGTGGTATATATGTACCACATTTTCTTTATCCAGTCTGTTATTGATGGGCATTTAGTTTGAGTCCATGTCTTTGCTGTTGTGAACAGTGCTGCAGTGAACATTCAGGTGTCTGTGTCATTATGGCAGATATTCCTTCTCTGGGTGTATACCCAGTGATGGTATTGCAGCATCAAATGGTAGCCCTGATATTTGCGCTTTGAGGAAACGCTTTACTGCTTTCCACAGTGGTAGAACTAATTTATACTCCCACCGACAATGTCTCAGGGTTCCCTTTTCTCCACCACCTCAATGGCATCTGTTATTTTTGGACTTTTTGGCAATAGCCATACTGACTGTTGTGTGATGGTATCTCATTGTGGTTTTGATTTTCATTTCTCTAATTATCAGTGATATTGAGCTTTTTTCATACGCTTATTGGCAACATATATGTCTTTTAAGAAGTATCTGTTTATGTCCTTTGTTCACTTTTTAATGGGGTTGTTTTTCCCTCATAATGTTGTTTGAGTTTCTTGTGGATAGTGGATTTTCTCTCAATCTCGATTTTTGCAAACTATGCATCTGAGATAGATTTTTTTCCCCGTTCAGTAGGTTGTCTGTTTACTCTAGATTTTTTCCCCATTCAGTAGGTTGTCTGTTTACTCTGTTGATAGTTTCTTTTGCTGTGCAGAAGCTCTTAAATTTAATTAGATCCCATTTGTCAGTTTTTGCTTTTGTGATTGCTTTTGGTGTCTTTGTCATGAATTCTTCGCCTGTTCCTAGGTCCAGGATGGTATTGCCTAGGTTGTTTTCCAGTGTTTTTATAATTTTGGGTTTTACATTTAAGTCTTCAATCCATTTTGAGTTTACTTTTGTATATGTATAAGGAAGGGGTCCAGATTCAATCTTCTGTATATGGCTAGCCAGTTAACTCAGCACCATTTATTGAATAGGAAGTCTTTTCCCCATTCTTGTTTTTGTCAGCTTTGTCGAAGATCAGATAGCCATAGATGTGTGGCCTTACTTGGGGCCCTCTCTTCTGTTCTGTTGGTGTGTATGCCTGTTTTTGTACCTGTACCATGCTGTTTTGGTCCCTGTAGCCTTGTAGTATAGTTTGAAGTCAGGAAACATGATACTTCCAGCTTTGTTCTTTTTGCTTAGTATTGTTTTGGCTATTTGAGCTCTTTTTTGATTCCATATAAATTTTAAAATAATTTTTTCTAGTTCTCTGAAGAATGCCTTTGGTAGTTTAATAGGAATAGCATTGAATCTGTAAATCGCTTTGTGTAGTATAGTCATTTTAATGATATTGATTCTTCCTTTCCACCAGCATGGGATGTTTTCCATTTATTTGTGTGTCATCTCTGATTTCTTTCAGCAGTGTTGTGTAATTCTCAACACTAAGAGATCTTTCACCTTCCTGGTTAGCTGTATTCCTAGGGGTTTGTGTGTGTGTGTGTGTGTGTGTGTGTGTGTGTGTTGTGTGTGTGTGTGTATGTGTGGCAATTGTGAATTGGATTGCCATTCTGATTTGGCTCTCAGTTTGGTTGTTGTTGGTCTGTAGGAATGCTAGTGATTTTTGTACCTTGATTTGTATCCTGCCACTTTGCTGGTTATCAGCTGAAGGAGATTTTGGGCTCAGATTATGGGGTTTTCTAGATATAAAATCACGTCATCTGCAAACAAAGGTAATTTAACTTCCTCTCTTCCTGTTTGGATGCCATTATTTCTTCCTCTTTTTCCTGTTTGCTTATGGCCAGGACTTACAATACTATGTTGAATAGATGTGGTGAGAGAGGGCATCCTTGTCTTGTGTGCGTTTTCAGGGGAATGCTTCCAGCTTTTGCCCACTCGGTATAATGTTGGTTGTGGGTTTCTCATAGATGGATCTTATTATTTTGAGGTATGTTCCTTCAATACCTAGTTTATTGAGAGTTTTTAACATGATAGGATGTTGAATTTTATCAAAAGTCTTTTGAGATAATCATATGGTTTTTGTCTTTAGTTCTGTTTATGTGATGAATCACATTTATTGATTTTCGTATATTGAACCAGCCTTGCATCCTGGGGATGAAGCCTCCTTGATCATGGTGGGTTAGCTTTTTGATGTGCTGTTGTATTTGGTTTGCATCTATTTTGTTGAGGATTTTTGCATCAATGTTCATCAAAGATAGTGACCTGAAGTTTTCTTTTTTTGTTGTGTCTCTGTCAGATTTTAGTATCAAGGTGATGCTGGTCCCATAGAATGAGTTGGGGAGAAGTCCCTCCTCCTCAGTTTCTTGGAATAGTTTCTGTAGGAATGGTACCAGCTTTTCTTTGTACATCTGGTAGAGTATGACTGTGACTCTTATCAGGTCCTGGGCTTTTTTTGGTTGGTAGGCTACTTATTCGTGATTCAACTTTGGAGCTGATTATTGGTCTGTTCAGAGAATTTGTGTCTTTCTGGCTCAGTCTTGGGAGGGTGTATGTGTCCAGGAATATATCTGTCTCATCTAAGTTTTCTATTTTGTTTGTGTAGAGGTGTTTATAGTAGTTTCTGATGATTGTTTTTGTTTCTGTGGGGTCAGTAGTAATATTCCCTTAGTAATTGCTAATTGTATTTATTTGGATCTTCTTTTTTTTTTCTTAATTAGTCTAGCTGTGGCCTTTTTTCTTATTTTTTTTAAAAAATCGACTCCTGAATTTGTTGATGTTTTGATTTATTTTTGTGTGTTTTGAGTTCCTTTAGTTCAGCTCTATTTTTGTTATTTCTTGTCTTCTCCTAGCGTTGGGATTGACTTACTATTGTTTCTTTCATTCTTTCAGTTGTGAAGTTAGGTGTTAATTTGAGATGTTTCTAGTTTTTTTATATGAGCATTTAGTGCTGTGAATTTCCCTTTTAACATTGCTTTAGCTATGTTCCAGAGGTTCTGGTATGTTGTATCTTTGTTATTATTTTCAAGGAACTTCTTGATTTCTGCCTTAATTTCATTATTTACCCCAAAGTAATTTGGGAGCCTGTTGTTTAATTTTTATGTATTTGTATGGTTGTGGGTGATTTTCATTGTGTTGATTTATATTTTTATTGTGCTGTGGTCCAAGAGACACTATGACTTTTTGAGTTGCCAGAGTCCTGGTTCTTCATCTTTGTGGCCTGATGTTCCTTTTTAATCTTTGTTGTTGCTGTCCTTTAGAAGAGGCTTTTTGCTTTTATACTTCTTGATGCCTTTGAGGGTTTGACTATTCTTTATGTTGGTGTCAGTCAGCTGTCTTCATTTCTGGATGATCTCACGGGACCAAGGCTCAGTTCAGCACTCCTACTTTGCATCTTCTAACCCTGAAGGGCTGTGACCAGACCCACAGCTTTGTTCTCTGGCTCCTTGAGGTTAAGCACCTGCTGTGCTGGAGGAGTTGAGGTGTTTCCAGTTCACTGGCAACAATATTTCCATGGAGGGTGCTGGCAAAAGCCCTTCATTAGGCCAGTGACAGAGGCCAATGACAGATCTGTGTTCCTGAGTGTGCACCAGCAGGGGTGGGGTTATGATAAAGTAGTGGAAGGAGGTTGTGGGCAAGTGCATGCTGGCAAAGTGGTGCGGGGAGGCTATGGGTGGGTGTGTGCTGATGGGGGCCTGTATTAGTCTGTTTTCATGCTGCTGATAGACATACGCAAGACTGGGTGAGTTATAAAAGAGGTTTGTTGGAGTTGCCGTTACACATGATTGGGAAGGGCTCACTATCATGGTGGAAGGCAAGGAGGAGCAAGTCACACCTTACATAGATGGCAGCAGGCAAAGAGAGAGCCTTGTACAGGGAAACTCCTGTTTTTAAAACCATCAAATCTTGTGAGACTTATTCACTATCACAAGAACAGCATGGGAAAGACATGCTCCCATGATTCAGTTACCTCCCACTGGGTCCATTCTACAATATGTGGAATTTCAAGATGAGATTTCGGTGGGGACACAGCCAGACCATATCAGGCCCATCTGCAGAAATTCTGTGATGGTTAGGTAATGTTTGCCAGCTGATGGTGGCCATTGGGAAGTGCCCCTGTTGGATATCTGAGACGATGCTACAAGCTATGTGGTCAGGCAGGGATGGTAGAGGCTGGCAGATGGGGCGGAGATACTCCCATCTGGATTAACTTGCCTGTCCCTGTCCCTCAGGGAAGTTAGCCCAGTTCCGTTCAGGTCTGACAGTCAATATATGCTAAAGCTGCCTAGAGGAGCATGGTGAACTTTGTGGGATAGCTGTCCCTGTCTGTGCTCCACTGCAGCCATTTCTGCGTCAAAGCCTCTGGGCTCTGCACAGGCTGGAGTCCTGTCCCTGCTGCTTCTCCAAGCAGCTCTCCCTGCCAGCTCAAATGTCCATGGGGGCCATCTGGTCTCTTGTAGCTAGGATTCTGGAGGTCCATTGTGAGAGTAGGCCACTCCACGCCTATTTAACTCATCCCTTCTCCAGGAGCTGCTCAAGGCCAGAAATGAATCCTGGTGCTCAGCAATCCTGTGTTGAGTTCCGAGCTTCCTCCTCCTTCAGACGAAGGTCTGTATTCTCTCTCTGTTCACTCTCAATGCCTTCCTTCCAAAGATTTGCTTGAAGTGTGCTGGTGTTCTTGATGGTCTGTTCTCTCAGTCAGTGGAAGAAGCTGTTCCTCCCTACATCTGGTTGGCCATTATGGCTCTTCTCTCTCTGTATATTTATTTTAATCATAGTCTAGATTGACAATGTACCAACCCTTGCTTTACTCAGAAGTTAGAGAGGTGCTAACAAGACTAAGACTGTGGATTTGGGCCTTTGTAAGGCCTTTTAATAGCTCCTTATGGAGATGATTATAACTACCAGTGTAACTGCTAACTACTTGGAATATAGCTAGTATTCCTACTCCCTGCCAATCATATTGCCATCATATATAATCAGGTATAAGAAAACAGTAGAAAAGATACTTGTAGCTCAGGAGACACACTACTTGTGTTAAAAAAGAACAATTCAGGCTGGGCGTGGTGGCTCACGCCTGTAATCCTGGAACTTTGGGAGGTCAGTGTGGGCAGATCATGAGATCAGGAGATTGAGACCATCCTGGCTAACACAGTGAAACCCTGTTTCTACTAAAAATACAAAACATTAGCCAGGCATGGTGGTGGGCGCCTGTAGTCCCAGCTACTCGGGAGGCTGAGGCAGGAAAGTTGCTTGAAGTTTGCAGTGAGCCGAGATCATGCCACTGCACTCCGGCCTGGGTGACAGAGTAAGAGACTCTGTCAAAAAACAAACAAACAAACAAAACAAAAACAATTCAGAGTAAACATCCAAGTTAATGAAGGAGTACAACTGATACCCCTTTACCCTACAAAGCATAACATAGTTTTATATGCTTATATAAAATGTGGAACAAGCTACAATTGTGACCAAGTGTATACCTAAGATGAGACAAGTAAAATATGTGAAAAGATTGATTGTTAGATTAGATGCTCTCTTGATTTGAATTATTCTTTTTTATATCATCATTTTTGCCTGTATTATGGAAATGACTATAGAATTAAGTAGTTTGGAATTTTGTTAATAATCTTGATCCATTTGGAGTAATACACTGATTAATTGGAATACTTTCATTAAATGATCATATCTGAGAATTGGTGGGAAGAAAGGTCAGATCAGGCTGGTTGAAGACTTTGGAATAGAAAAGAAAGAATTTATTTTAGTAGGGTTTGGTTGAATGAGGATAAGACTCTGGTCTCAGAAGAGATGGAGAGCAGGAGAGATAAATGAACAGGGAAAGGCCTAAGGTTTAGATGAGGGAAAAAAACATGGCAAGAGTCAGGAAGATTTTCAGTTATTTGAATCAGTAATAGATGGATACCTAGTCAAAAGGCAATCTGGACTTCATATTTGAGGATATTACCTTCTGGTTGGGTGTCTACTATGAAGATAAGACTTTAGTATAATGTTTTGTATTATAATAGACAGAAGTATGTATAGGATGCTATGGGAGTGTTGGAGAAAATTATCTCTAAGTTAAGAACCTGAGGATGGATCATTTAAAATAAAGCAGAAAGACATTTTAGATAGAAGAAATAGCTCTTAGCAGTCTGGTGTTTGTAAAAAAACAAAAAGTAATTTGCAATTACTGGAGGAGAAAATTTGATTGTAGTGAGAGATGGAGCTGAAGAAGGAAATAGGAGCCATGTCATGGCTATGTGTGTATGCATAAGATATGGGCAGAGAAGGCTCGTATAGTTTGCTGAGGAGCTTGAACTTGCCTCTGTAAGCAGTAGGAACTATTGAATGGTTACTCTTATCTCCTGTTTAGTAAAAAACATAATCTGGCCCAAACAGAAGTATGGCCTTTGCCCATACTTTATGGATGATGATGCCTTGGGCCATAGTGATGGTGTGATTGAGGATCGTGGTTGGCCATGTCCATTACAGTCTTAGGGTGGGGGTTGCCCATGCCAGAAATGCTAACTATGTGACTTAGGGTGGGGCTTTTGGTTAAGTGATACTAGTTAACCTGGAGACTGACCTCAATCCTGTGGGCAGTCAATTAGTCATTCATGCCTAAGTAACAGAGCCCCAAGAAAAACTCTGAACACTTTCTTCTGTGAGCCTTCCTGCTTGGCAATACTCTTGTGTGTATTGTTAAACAGACACCAGGAGAATGATGTGACTGTGACATCATGGGGAGAGGACTGTGGCAGTTCCACGTTTGGTACACTCCTAGTCTCTGTCTTAGGTGCTTCTTTTCTTTGCTCCTGTTAATCTATATCCTTTCCCTGTTATAAACTATAACTGTGAATATAACAGTTTTCAGTGAGTTCTGTGAGTCCTTCCAGCAAATTGTGGAAACTGAGGGTGGTTTTGGGAATCCTCTGAACTTAACAATGGTGTGAGAAGTAGTAGTTTCTTTTGTGTTCTAACTCTGTACATGCAAAAAAAACCCTTTGCATCATCTTTCTCTGCTTATTTCTTTCTCTAATTTGGGACAAAATTGGCCTTTCTGTTTGAAAGCAGGGATAAATGTACCATGTTGTTGAAGTAATGCATCTTCTAATATGAGAGGATATTGGGGAAAATATCATGACTATTATTATAGAAATGTCCCTGAATATATTATAATCTCCAGATACTTTTCTAATTGCTGTGGACTGAATTATGTCTTTCTAATTTGTATATTGAAATCCCAACCCCAATATGATTGCATTTGGAGTAAGCAAGTAATTAGGGTTAAATGAGGTCATAGGATGGGACCTTGGTCTCATAGGATTAGTGTCTTCAAAAGAAGAGACACCAGAGAGGCCATCTCCTGGTCAGTTTTTCTTTACTTTCTTTACCATGTGAGGACATGATAAGAAAGCAAAAATCACCAGGAAAAGAGCCCTTATCAGAAACCAATCAAGCATGTTGGACCTTGATCTGATCTAGGATTTCTAGCCTCAAAAGCTGTGAGGAAATAAATTTCTCTTGTTTAACCAACTCTATGCAGTTTTGTTATGGCAGCCTGAGCAGACTAATACAAATTGTAATATCATGAATTGGGATGTTGCTCTACCAAATACCTAAAATGGTAGATGTAGCTCTGGAACTGGAAAATAGAGAGGGCCTGGAGAACAGAGTGTCATACCAGAGAGATTATATTTGAAACTTAATGATGGAGTGAAATTTGCCTTCCTGAGTTTTGCACTTGTTTGGAACACATCACCCTTTTTTTTCTTCCTTCTAATGTCCTCCCTTTGAAATGGGAATATTTATTCTTGGCCTGTCCCACCATTGTATTTTGGAAATACGTAGCTTGTCAGGTTTCATAGGTTCAAAGCTGGAGAAGAATTTTGCCTTAGGGTGAATCATACCTTGTTATTACCCCTACCTAATTTAGATGATATTTACACAAAACTTTCGACATTAGGCTTTAGAGTTGATGCTGGAATGAGTTAACACTTTTGGGGCTGTTGGGATGGAACAAATGAATTTGCATGTGATAAGGACATGAATTTTGAGGAGGCCAGTGGCAGAATGCTATTGACTGAATTGAATTTCCCCCAAATTCGTATGTTGAAGTCATAACGTACAGTGTGACTGTATTTGGAGTGAAGTCATTAGGGTTAAATGAGGCCATAAAGGTGAGACACTGATCTACTAGGATTAGTGTCCTGATAAGAAGAGACACCAGAGAGCTCTCTATTTCTCCAGTAAGAATGCAGTCTTCTGAAAGGCAGGAAGAGAGCCTTTACCAGAAACTGGTCCTTTAATATCTTTTTCTGGGATTTTTAGCCTCCAGACTTTAAGAAAACAAATTTCTATTGTTTAACCCACCCTGTCTGTGGTATTTTATATGGCCGCTCAAGCAGATTAATGTACTAATTCATAGCTGATCTTTTATGTCATTGTTAACCAGCAGTTAGATTACTTGTGATCTAGTAGAGCATGGTTTCCTATATATTTCTTTTAAAGTTGAGTCATCTGAAATTGTTCAAAAACTTGAAGAAATGCATAAGAAGGACCTCAATGAGGACTTTTAGATTATGTATCTTAAATGAGTGAGCAAACAACACAGGTATATCAAAATAGGAGGAAGAAGGAAAGATGAAATGAAAGGTTATAGAAAAATAATATACCTGTGTCATGTTTTAAGAAGATGTAATACAGCTTTTCCCTTACATTTAGAAAAGAGTTCAATTGAAAATATTTACCTTCTAACAAGATTAATCACAGATTTAAAGAGCTGTGTCCTTTAGAACTTTAAAAAAAAATAGATTTACCCATAACCTGTTACATTGAGGTATTTGTAGGGCTGTAAAGTTAAAAGACATTTCAATTAGGTAAAAAAGCAAAGGAGCGGTCAGGCACGATAGCTCATGCCTGTAATTCCAGCACTGTGAGAGGCTGAGGTGGGTGGATCATGAGGTCAGGAGATCGAGACCTCATGATCTACCTGGCCAACATGGTAAAACCTCATCTCTACTGAAAATACAAAAAATTAGCCAGCTGTGATGGCATGTGCCTGCAGTCCCAGCTACTCAGGAGGCTGAGTCAGGAGAATTGTTTGAACCTGGGAGATGGAGGTTGCAGTGAGCCAACATCATGCCTTTGTACTTCAACCTGGGCAACAAGAGCAAAATGACATCTCAAAAAAAAAAAAAAAAGCAAAGAAGCATTACAACTTAAACTATTAGGTATATATTCATCCATAATTATGTGTGTATATGTGTTTCTACCATTTTTTAGGCATGGTGAAAGGGTTTTGGTAAACATCTCTTCAGTTGAAAATAAAAAAATCTAGGACAGAATCCATATTTGAGGAACTAAGTATAATATTTGAATTAAAAGCATTTGATTATGTTTTTTACTTGTAGAATTGAAATCAAATAAGATTATAGAAATTTGCCAATAAGATATCAGGAAAATGCATAATAGAGAAAAATGAAAGACACAAAAATAAGACTTGGAGTTACGTGTTTATAAGGAACGTAATTACCAGTAGTGACAGTAGAGTTAGTCCTACATAGTCACGATATATCAGGAAGCATGCTATCCAAACTTTTTTGTGTCATAGGAAGATATATCATGATTTTTAAATGAAGAAATTTCAAGCACAAAGATATATACATAGGCAGTAAAAACTTAAGAGCAGAGGAAAATATTATCATATTTAGAAGTTTTATCATAGCTCACCACAGCTTCGACCTCCTAGGATCAAACAATCTTCCTACCTGAGACTCCTGAGTAGTTGGAACCACAGGCATGCACCACCACAACTGGCTAATTTTTTGTATTTTTTTTTGTAGAGACGAGGTTTTGCTACGTTGGTCAGGCTGGTGAAGCGATCCTCCTGCTTTGGCCTCCCAGAATGCTGGGGTTATGGGTGTGAGGCCCTACACATGCCCATTATTTTTCTAATGCCAAGTGCTTTGAAGAGGTGTCAGTTCTTGTGCCAGTATAAGAAAGTTATAGTTCAAATGAGGGTAGCCATGAAAGCTTGGTTTTGGAAAGTATTTTTGACCTGAGTCTACTTTCTGAGGGTTTACTATTTTCTTGGAACACTGGAGTCTTATTTTTATTACTAATATTGTTCTTGGCCTAGATGTTGCAAAGCTGTATAGGAGGTTATCAGTCAATTATACTGTCTATAATATTACACAGAGCAGAGTTTACAAATTGGAGACTCCCAAACCAAGTGGGGGGGGTCCACAATCTTCAGTTTTTAAAAACTAATTTCCATCTAATTTAAGTGAAAATTGGGCGTTTGGTTTCTCCTGACAAATATGAAGTTCCAGTCACACTGTGGCTCCATTCTATATGGAAACAGTGTGGCAAACAGGAACTCCCTTGAGATGAGTAATGTGTTTTCCAGTTTGCTGCAGTCTCCACTATTCATTCCATATAAGCTATGACTTACAGGGCTTCACTGCCTACGTTTGCTGTTAAATTTCTGATGCCTATAGGTATCCAAAGTTTTGATTCCTGCATTATACAAAATTTATCATGGGTATTGTTTGTTTTTGCTTTTTTTTGTGGCTATTCTGTACCCTTTCATTTTATTCTTACTGAATACCTACAGTGATTGGAGTCTGGAGTTCAGAGCGGACTCCTCTGAATAGTAGCTTATACCATGCATTACTTGTTTTCCCCATTGTTCTCCAGTAACTTCCCTTAAGCTGCTGTCAAAGTGGCAGTGGCCTGTAGATTGGCCTGAACTTTAAACAGGATGGCTCTAGATTTGGTTCTAGGACCCAGCAAAGTTGGTTTCATTGGAGGCCATTTAAGTCTCTTCCCTCTAGCCTAGAAGCATTAATGGTCTGTGTCCTGTTCCTTCATGGTCTTTTAACTACTTTCTTCAAGGTGGCCAATAAGTTAAATCAGTTTGTGCTAAGTATTTGAAAAGTGGTTGTGACTGGAATATTATTTATAGGTAATAACTTATTATTTTGAAACAGTGAGTGATTGTAATGGTGAAATTTTATTTGTATTACAAATACTACAAGAACTGCTAAAGAAATTAGACATTTCAGTTTCATAATTGAAAACAAACTAAAACTACCTTATTTATTCTGGATATATTTTCTCAACAAGAAACGTGTAATTATTTTTATCAAAACAAGCATATCTGTTTGTGTTTTTAACTGTTTTAATTACAATATAAAGTTTCTGTCTTGCACGCTCACTTCCTTTCTCTTTGTCTCTTGAAATGAAGAAAGACTTTCAGTCAGGTCAACTCTTAATTATGAACTGAATTACATAAGCTAATTTTTCACTATTTTTTAAATTCAAAAACTGTTAAGGAAAGCATTCCTGTTTTGGTAAATCCAAAGGAAGCTCCTTCTTTACATGGAAAATAAATTATTGCTGAAGTGGAAAATTAGGCAATTTAGTGATGATAATTTTAGTGATGTATGGGATGCAAGGCTGGTTTAACATACGCAAATCCGCAAATCAGTAAACGTAATCCATCACATAAACAGAACCAATGACAAAAACCACATGATTATCTCAATAGATGCAGAAAAGGCCTTAGATAAAATTCAACACTCTTCATGCTAAAAACTCTCAAAAAACTAGGTATTGATGGAACATATCTCAAAATAATAAGAATTATTTATGACAAACCCACAGCCAGTATCATACTGAATGGGCAAAAACTGGAAGCATTCCCTTTGAAAACTGGCACAAGACAGGGATGCCCTCTCTCACCACTCCTATTTAAAATAGTATTGGAAGTTCTGGCCAGGGCAATCAGGCAAGAGAAATAAAGAGTATTCAAATAGGAAGAGATGAAGTCACATTGTCTCTGTTTGCAGATATCATGGTGGTATAATTCAAAAACCCCATTGTCTCAGCCCCAAATCTCCTTAAGCAGATAAGCAACTTCAGCAAAGTCTCAGGATACAAAATCAATGTGCAAAACCCACAAGCATTCCTATATACCAATAACAGACAAACAGAGAGCCAAATCATGAGTGAACTCCCATTCATAATTGCTACAAAGAGAATAAAATACCTAGGAATACAATTTGCAAGGGATGTGAAGGACCTATTCAAGGAGAACTATAAACCACTGGCTCAAAGAAGTAAGAGAGGACACAAACAAATGGAAAAGCATTCCATGCTCATAGATAGGAAGAATCAATATTGATTCATTTTTAAAAATTCAGTTTCTGATTTTGGGTTCCTTATTCAATTGAATATCTTCTCAGATGAAGAGCATTTATGCTCTTCTAGTAGATTTACTCCAGAGTTTATGTTTTGTTGTTTTTTCTTCAGAATAGCTCTTATCCA
Source organism: Sapajus apella (assembly GCF_009761245.1). NCBI lineage: Eukaryota > Metazoa > Chordata > Mammalia > Primates > Cebidae > Sapajus > Sapajus apella. The sequence continues at coordinate 46,207,649 of NW_022436941.1, forward strand.
GAACTGACTGAAAGTTTTGCTGATTCATTGATTAAATCATCTCAGTATTCTTGAGTTTAAGAAGTCAGCTCCAAAATAATGATAGGGTGAATAGTCATTTTAAAAGGGAAGGAATGGATTTTGCTATGTTTGCAATTATTTGAGGACTTTCCAGAAGCCTGGCATCTATTGTATAGCATATAACTACTATTACAATAGAAACCAGAATTGTGAAAGAGGTCACTTCTATTCCCTTTCAGTTCTGTGGTTTTGTGTTTGGCATTTTATTTAAACTCTTTATTATAATATGTTTGTGTATTTAGTTATCTGGATAAGGTAAGCACTGGAGGCTTACAGCTTACTCTGAGATGCTTTGAGAGAGAGAAAGGGAGAGAGAGTTCAGTGTGTGTATAAATAGTTTTAAACCAGTAATTTAAAAAATACATGAGTATTTTTAGTAAAAACAAAACATCTTAACTACATCAAGAGCAATGCCACAGGTTTTTAAAAAGCTGTTCCAATTTATGGATAGCCAGATTTCAGGTATTTATTTAGAGACAAAGTAGAACCTGCGGTCTTCTATCAAACCGAGTGGATAATATTTCAAAGGAACAAAATATAGACATTTAAAGTTAAGTATACGCCTTTAAATATATTCTGAGACTAAGCGATAGTGCTAGTTCTTTGTCAGTCCAGGCAGCTTTATAATTTTCTTACTGCTGATTTGTGTACCAATAAAGGACACTTGAAACAACATCTGTTTTTCAGTGAAAGGAAGTTTAACTGATGCAGAAAAAGCAGTATTTTCAGCATTTGTCACTTAAACAAATAGAAATGAGTTTAACAAAATGTTATATTCAGACAAAGCACCAAATAAATGTTTTGTGCTTGTTTTATTCTTATTCTAACATCAAGTCCTCCCTCCAGTGGCTGCTATTACAGCATTTTCCTTTTTCACCTTATTTTGGAAAAACAACGAAAATTATTATTTTTTCTCGAAATCGAAGTCCATTTTTACATCATGTTGAAAGACTGAGAGATAACTGTCTGTGGGAAATATTCTTTTATAACGAAATGAACCCATCCTTTAGCAAGCAAAGGGACAGATTATTCTGAATTGAATTCTCAGCCTTCATTTTTCATTTGCAAGCTGCTTATAACTACTCTTAGTCCAGCATTTAAAAAAATTTAATTTCTTATATATCTTCAAAGGCTGATTTTACTTATTGTATTTACTAGTAGAAATATGCCAGGCAAAGAAAAATACTTAAATGACTATTGGCATTTTCAGAAGGACTTAGTTGTGTTTTATTTTATTTTACATTTTATTACTTTTTTGAGACAAGGTGTTGCACTGTTGCCTAGGCTGGAACACAGTGGCATGATCATGGCTCATTGTAGCATCAGATTCCTGATCCTGCTGCCTCAGCCTCCCAAATAGCTGGGACTACAGGCACATGCCACTACATCTGACTAATTTTTTGTAGAGATACCATCTTGCTATATTGCCAGGACTGGTTTTGAACTCCTGGCCTCAAGCAATCCTCCCCGCTTGGCCTCCCAAAGGGCTGGGGTTATAGGTGTGAGCCTATGTGCCTGTCACAATAGTTGCATTTTAGTTTATTATAAGATGTAGGAAATTATTATTTTTTAATTCAAATTTTAAACAATATTTATAGTTTGTCTTTTGTAATAGCTGATGTAAAACTTTCTGAGGTACTAAATTTTTATTCAAATACTAGCTCCGTTTTAAAACAGTCAAGGAATCAATTGGTTTTAGTAACAGTATGTTATTGATATAGCTGCTCTGAGGTTTGCACAAAACCAGTTTATCCTTTGCTAAAATAACTGCTTCTATCAGTTTTACTCATCAGCAGAACCTCCACCTTTCTCACTAAATAGATGGAATGGGACTGTCAGCATTATCCTTAGAGAAAAATGCCCCAAATAACACATTATAAAAGGCAATGCCACTAAAATTGTAGTATGGTCATGAGTCACTTAATGTTGGGGATTTTTTTGAGAAATGTGTTGTTAGGTGATTTCGTAGTTGTGCAAACAACATAGAGTGTACTTACACACACCTAGATGTTATGGCCTTATACACACCTGGGCTACATATGGTATAACTTGTTGCTCTGAGGCTCGAAACCTGTGTGACACGTTGCTATGCTGAATACCGTAGGCAATCCAACACAATGGAATTTATTTATTTAAACGTATATAAACATAGAAAAGGTACACTAAAATTATAGTATAAAATATTTTTTAAAAAGGAGCACCTTTATAAACCACTTACTATGAATGGAGCTTGCAGGTCTGGAAGTTGCTCTGAGTGAATGAGTGAGTGAGTGAGTGAGTGATGAGTGAATGTGAAGGCCATGGACATTGCCGTATACTACTGTAGACTTTATAAACACGGTACACTTAAGCTATACAAAATATATACAACTAGTTGTATTCAATAATTAACTGGCCTACTGTAACTTTTTTACTTTATAAATTTTAAAATTAATCTTTTTTAAGAGATGGGATTTTATTCTGCCACCTAGGCGGAGTACAGTGGGTGATGGTAGCTCACTGCAGTTTCAAACTCTTGGGGTCAAGCCCTCCTCCTGCCTCAGCCTCCCAGGCAGGTGGGATTAAAAAGTGCATCACCATTCCACATGAACTTTTTAACTTTTTTATAATAATACTTAGCCGAAAACACAATCATATTATTCAGCTGTACAAAAGTATTTTCTTTCTTTATATCCTTATTCTATAAGCTCTTTTCTATTTTCAGAGTTTTTATTTTTAAAACATTTTTGCCAAAAATGAAGACACAACATACACATCAGCCTAGACCTATCCAAGGGTCAGGGTCATCAATAACACTGCCTTCCACCTCTACATCTTGTCCTGCTGGAAGATCTTCAGGGCAAAAATGCACATGGAGCTGCTATTTCCTATGATAACAGTGCCTTCTTCTGGAATACCTCCTGAAGGACCTGCCTGAAACTGTTTTACAGTTAACTTTTTTATTTTTTAAAGAAGTAGAAATAGTACACTTTACATAAAAAGTATTGTGTGGTAAAAATATAGTCACCAGCAGGGGACAGTGGCTCACATCTGTAATCCCAGCACTTTGGAAGGCCAAGACAGGTGGGTCACCTGAGCTCAGGAGTTCGAGACCAGCCTGGCCACCATGGTGAAACCCCATCTCTACTAAAAATAAAAAAGTTAGCCAGGTGTGGCGGCAGGTGCCTGTAATCCCAGCTACTTGGGAGTCTGAGGCAGGAGAAATGCTTGAATCCTGGAGGCGGAGGTTGCAGTGAGCCGAGATCATGCCATTGCGCTCCAGCCTGGGCAACAGGAATGAAACTCTGTCTCAAAAAGACAAAAACAAAACACATAGTCACCTATTAGTTTATTATTATCAAATATTTATGGACTATACATATTTGTATATGTTAAACTTTGATATGACTGGCAGTGCAGTATGTTTGTTTATACTAGCATCACCACCACAAACACGAGTAATGTGTTGTATCATGATGTTTTGCCAGCTATGGTGTCACTCGGTGGTAGGAATTTTTCAGCTTCATTATAATCCTATGGGACCACTGTCTTAATATGAATTCTGTCATTAACCAAAATGTTGTTATGTATTGTGTGACTGCATATTTTTGTTAATATTTTTATCACTTATTTAAAGAATATATTGTTGCTAAAAAAGATTATGTGCAACCAGGGTTACTGTTGATTATATGTATGTGATATACTGATATAAAACAGGCCTCCATATTTTAATGCTTATGCAAGTTATAGAGTATAATAATACAATTAACACTTATAAATTTACCACCAAATTCAAGACTAAAACTCTATCAATAACTTGCATTGACTTATGTGCTTCTCCCCATCTCATGGCCTCTGTTCTTTCCCAGTGGTAATAACTATTGAATTTTGCATTTATTTTTTTCTCTTGATTTTTCTTTTGGTTTTATCTCAATTTGTGACACTAATAATTTGTTTTAGTTTAGCTCAATATAAATGATATTCTATGTAGTATTCTAAGATTTGATTTCCTCACAAGTATTTTTGGAAAATTCATCCATGTTTTGAGTGTAGCTGTGCTTCATTCATTTTTACTACTGTATAATACTCATCTTTGCCCTGTTAATGTACTACAGTGTATTTGCTCTCCTATAATTGGAGAACAATTTTTTTCCATTTGTTGTAGCCAAATTCTAAGATGGTCCGCAATGATCTTTGCTTCTTGATATTCATGCCTTTGTGTAAACTTCTTCCACATTGAGCAGGGCTGCCTTCTGCCAGTAGGATGTAGAGGAAATGATGGTGAGACTTCTTCAACTTTCCTGAATCTATCTTTCTTGGGAAAGCCCTCCCTCATGGGCTTCTGCACAGATCTATTTGAGTATGGGAGGCCTGTAACAACAATTAGTACCAATCATTTATCTTTGTGAGTGAGCCATATTGGAAGTGAATCCTCTGTCTCCAGTTAAACCTTCAGATAATTGTAGAACTTGCCATATCTTGACTGCAACTTCATAAACTTGATTGAGAACTTCCCAGCTGAGCTGCTCCCAAATTTCTGATCTACAGAAACTAGGATATTACAAATATTTATTGTTGTTTTGTGACACTGTGTTTTGAGATAATTTGTTATGTAGTTACAGATAATGAATACATTGGCAGTTTTGATGATGGATACATTTTGTGCACATGTTTATGTCTGCCTCCAGATGTATATGTATAAGACCAAGTAGTAGACCAAGGTGTGAGATTGCTGGATTGGAGATTATGGTAATATTTAACTTGGATATCTCATGCTAATTTTTCCCGAAGTAGTTTTACGAATTTATCTTTTAAACAGAAATGTGAATAAGAATCTCTGTTATTCCACATTCTTTGTTTTTGTTATTGTCAGACTTCTTAATCTTTTCTAGCCTAATGAGTGTAAAATATCTCATTGTGGTTGTATTCCTTGCCTCAACATCAAAGTAGTAGTCTCCTGTATTTTTCCCTAAGAGGTTTAAAGTTTAAGTTTCACATTTAGACCCTTAAGTCATTTGAAATTGATCATGTATGGAGATAGGTATCTAATTTATTTCTTTGTCTTTTTTTAAGTTGTGCAGTTAACCAGTTTTTCCAGTTGTCAGAAAAATCCCTGTTTTCCCCAGTGATATGATGGTATCATATGGATCTGTTATATGGCTTTGTTTTGGAGTTCCATCCTGTTCTATTTGTCAATTTGTTTATTCTAGTATTAATGGCATGCTTTTTTAATTACTGTGAATCCTGGCAAGGCAAGTCTTCCTGTTGTATTCTTTAGGAGTGTCCCCAGTTTAACTTCAGGTGATTGTAGAACTTGTCAATATCTTGACTGCAACTTCATGAACTTGATTCAGGAACATCAGTTCTTGGTGATTCTCTTTCCGTATAACTTTTTGAATTAGGTTTTCAAGTTCTAGAAGGACATTTTGGGGTTTGAGTAGAATTGCAAAGTTTTCTGAATATGGGTATAACATCTTTTGTTAGATTTATTTTAATCATGTAAGTTTTTAATATTTGCTTTTTTTTTTTTTTGAGTTGAAGTTTTGCTCTTGTTGCCCAGGCTGGAGCACAATAGTGTGGTCTCAGCTTACTGCAACCTCTGCCTCCTGTGTTCAAGTGATTCTCCTGCCTCAGCCTCCCAGGTAGCTGGGATTACAGGCGCCTAACACCATGCCTGGTTAATTCTTGTATATTTAGTAGAAACGTGGTTTCACCATGTTGACTAGGCTGGTCTTGAACTCCTGACCTCAGGTGATCCACCCACCTTGGCCTCCCAAAGTGCTGGGATTATAGGTGTGAGCCACCACACCTGGCCAATTTTTGCTGTTATTAATGATGTATTAAAAAACTGCTTTATAACTGATTGTTGCTGGTATCTGTAAATATACTTAATTTTTTGTCTATAAATCTTACAGCAAGCCGTCTTGTTGAATTCTCTTTTTATTCCTAATGATACAGAGATTCTCATTTTTTTGAATTTAGAGGACTTTGTTTCTTGATTCTTTTTGTTGTAGATATATCAATAATCTTGAAAATAATGATAACTTTGATTTCCTTTTGAAAATCGTTACTATGTTTTTATTTATTTTTTGTGTCCTACTGCATTGTATAGAATGTCCAACAAACTTTGACTAGAAGTGGTAATAGTAAGGTGATAATGATGGGCATCCTTTTATGGTTCTTGATTTTGAAGAGGCTTTTACGAATATTTTATCATTAAGAGCAATTTTGTTGTGCCCGCTTCAGCAGTATGGATACTAAAATTGGAACGATACAAAGAAGATTAGCATGACCCCTGCGCAAGGATGACATGCAAATTTGTGAAGCATTCCATATTTTTAAAGAGAGCCCACATAGCCAAGTCAATTCTAAGCAAAAAGAACAAAGCTGGAGGCATCTCACTGCCTGACTTCAAACTAGACTACAAGGCTACAGTAACCAAAACAGCATGGTACTGGTACCAAAACAGAGATATAGACCAATGGAACAGAACAGAGGCCTCGGAGGCAACACCACACATCTACAGCCATCTGATCTTTGACAAAGCTGACAAAAATAAGCAATGGGAAAGGATTTCCTGTTTAATAAATGGTGTTGGGAAAACTGGCTGGCCATGTGCAGAAAGCAGAAACCAGAAACTGGACCCCTTCCTGACGCCTTACACTAAAATTAACTCCAGATGGATTAAAGACTTAAACATAAAACCTAACACCATAAAAACCCTAGAAGAAAACCTAGCCAAAAGCATTCAGGACATAGGCATAGGCAAAGACTTCATGACTAAAACACCAAAAGCATTGGCAACAAAAGCCAAAATAGACAAATGGGACATAATCAACTCCACAGCTTCTGCACAGCAAAAGAAACTAATTAGAGTTAATCGTCAACCAACAGAATGGGAAAAAATTTTTGCAATCTACCCATCTGACAAAGGGCTAATATCCAGAATCTACAAAGAACTAAAACAGATTTACAAGAAAAAAAGCCCATTCAAAAGTGGGCGAAGGATATGAACAGACACTTTACAAAAGAAGACATATGTGAGGCCAACAAACATATGAAAAAGTGCTCATCATCACTGGTCATCAGAGAAATGCAGATCAAAACTATATTGAGATACCATCTCATGCCAGTTAGAATGGCAATGATTAAAAAATCAGGAGACAACAGATGCTGGGAACACTTTTACACTGTTGGTGAGAGTGTAAATTAGTTCAACCATTGTGGAAGACAGTTTGGCAATTCCTCAAAGACCTAGAAACAGAAATTTCATTTGACCCAGCAATCCCATTACTGGGTGTGTATCCAAAGGATTATAAATTGTTCTATTATAAAGACACATGTACGTGTATGTTCATTACAGCACTGTTTATAATAGCAAAGACAGAACCAACCCAAATGCCCATCAATGATAGACTGGACAGGGAAAATGTGGCACATATACACCATGGAATACTATGCAACTATCAAAAACGATGAGTTCGTGTCCTTTGTAGGGACATGGATGAACCTGGAAACCATCATTCTCAACAAAATGACACAAGAACAGAAAATCAGACACTGCATGTTCTCACTCATAGGCGGGTGTTGAACAATGAGAACACATGAACACAGGGAGGGGATCATCACACACTGGGGTCTGTCAGGGGGGAGCTAGGGGAGGGACAGCAGGAAGGTGGGGAGTTGGGGAGGGATAACATGGGGAGAAATGCCAGATATAGGGGATGGGGAGGAAGGCAGCAAATCACACTGCCATGTGTGTACCTATGCAACAGTCTTACATGTTCTTCACACATACCCCCAAACCTAAAATGCAATAAAATATATATTAAAAAAATAATTTTGTTTTGGTGGTTGTTTTTATTTGCTTGTTTTTTAACCTGTTGTTAGCTTACAGACATTTCCTTTTATTCCTAGTTTTCTGTGACTTTTTTTTCCAAAAATAGGTTTCGAATTTTGTCAAATGCTTTTTCTGCAGATACTGAAGTTATTATGGGTTGCTTTATATTGGTGAGTGGAATTCATAGATATTTGAATGTTTTATATTGTCCTTCTAGGGTTTACTATGCAGGAGGATTCCTTGGGGGACTTGGCTGTAATTTTAAGGAGAAGTCTACTTGTAAAATTCCTGACTCTTATGATCATTGGAAGGGACTTCATCATTTTGTGCTTACGTAGAAAATAGTAATGAGAGCCATTTGGCATACTGTGTTTAAGCATACAAAGGTCTACTAACATAAATGGCTAACATTCAGCAAAGTGTCCTTGTGTTGGCAACTTCAGTGTCACACAGTTTATTTCCTGTAACTAATAGTATGGTTATGTGATGGTTGTCTTTTGTGTGGAAAGAAAAATATTTTGTAGAAGGCAGAAGGATTTGGAACTCTTTGATTGGCTTTGGAATAGGAGAATTTACCTGCTCAAGTCCTTTGTTAATTTAGGTTAGGTATGTATTATGTGTTTAGTTTTTTGAATAAAGTAAATAACCACTGTAACTTATATGGTAGTTTAAAAATGTGACTTGAAGTTTCAAATTTCAAATTATCTTTTTTTAAGATCAGATATTTGTAGTATCACAGCAATATGGATCCTCTAAAAATTTCCCTGAGTTTATCCCCTGTTGGTCTCAGCATGTGAACATTATTTAAATATACAAACATGAAATGCCAAATATTATCACTCCATAAAGAGTTGGGAAATTCTAGAAGCCAAAAAATAACCTATTCTGAAGGCACTTAAATTACATTCCGACTTGTTAACACACTTAGGTAAAATCAGCCTTCACTGAAATTTTCCCCTTGAATAAATAATAAGGAGTGCATTGTCAGTAGATACTGGATTTGAGTGGTACTTAAATGCCTTGTTTGCAGTACAATTATGATCTGCACAAAACTGAAATGTGCCATTACACTTTATTGTTGGTGTTATTCGTATGGCTTACTAGGCTTAATCAACTGCTTGATTATATACTCAAGTTTGCCTTCATTTTTCTTTTCTATAGCAAATGGTACATTTCTAACTTTGAAGTAATTTGCTACAATGTCTGGGATCAGTTATGATAATGATCAAAATAATAACAGTAAAGTTATACCAAACTTTAATCCTTGTTAGAAATTGGGTGGGATTGGGGTGCTTTTAGATGGTATGTGTTTGGGGGATTTACTGAATCATGAGCAAAGTGAATTAGTGCTTGTGAGCAGGTTTTCACTGGAATATGTATGCAAGGGATACTGATGGGCAAGGGAGGCAGATTGCCATTGACAGAACTGCTAGTGCTGAGAACTGGAACAAGCTAGACTAGAGCACTGTGATTTACAAAAACTTTATTTAATGCTCATCTTTTATACCTAGAAAGTAATATGTTTGTTCTTAATATCTATCTAGCTAGAGTATGCCTAGACAATTGCTAGCCTGGCTGTGGAGAGAGGGATGATTGGGATATTAAAAGAGAGAAGTTCTTAAAATAAGGCTGCCTGAAGTCTACTTCTTGCTTCTGTTTTATAGAAGGTAAAGGGAAAGGTGAGTGGTTAGTGAGACAGTCAAGATTTCCATTTTGAGATTGCCTTGACTTTTGGCATTAGAGCTGTAGAAAAGAGTTGGAGAGAGATGCATTTAATGCTCAGTGACAGACACTACCCCAGTGCAAGTGTATCTCTTTGAACTATTGGAATAATCACCTCAAAAAGAAACCACATACCTATTAACAGTCACATCCCATTTTTCTCTTCCTCTAACCCCTGAAAACTATTAATCTGCTTTCTATTTCTATGGATTTACCTGTTCTGGACATTTCATATGAATGGAATTGTACAATATGTGGGTTTTTTTTTTTTTTTTTTTATAATTGGTTGCATGTCACTGGCCTCATTTTGTAATTGTAATTAGCACATAATATTTTCATTTATGTCATAGCATGCATCAGTATTTCCTTTCTATTAAAGAATAATATCCTATTATATAGGTATACCATATTTTGTTTATCCATTCATCAGTTGACAGCCAGGTTGTTTCAACTTGTTGGCAATTATGAATAATGCTTATGTGAACATTTGTGCATAACTTTTGGTGAGGACATGTATTTTCATTTATTTTGGGTTTAGACCAAGAAGTAGAATTGCTGGGTCATATGGTAACTCTGTGTATGATAATTTGAGGAACTGCTCAACTGTTTTCTAAAGTGGCTACATCACACTAGCAATTGTTGTCACACTAGCAATATATCAGGTATCCAGTTTCTTCACATTGTCACAAACTTTGATTTATATATTTTTTTTATTATAGCCATGCTAGTTATTGTGTATTAAGTAGCTCACATGGTTTTGATTTGCATTTTTATAATGACTAATGATATTGAGCATCTTTTCATGTGCATTTTGGCCATTTGTATATTTGAAGAAATGTGTACTTATATCATTTGCCTACTTAATTGTTTTTTTTTTTTTAATTAAAAAGTAGGCAAATGAGTTGCAAGAGTGGCAAGAGTTTGTTATATATTTTGGATACATCTGGTCTCTTTACATCAGAATTTTTTTTTTTTTTTTTTTTTTGCTGAATTCAGAAAACCATTAGAAAAGGGCATTGTTGTAGATTAGGATTTTTGGAAGCAGATGTTGAGACAGAATTTGGGGTATAAAATATCTTTAGAGATCAGCACTTGTGAAAGGAAGGGGGAGAACAGGATTGGTCAGAGGGAGAAGTTGAATTTACTTGAAGGCTTGGCAAAAGTTCAGCCAACCTGGCAGTAAGCTCTGGAGCAAATACTGCCTTTCAGCGTTGTCCTGCATCAGGCTGAAATGGCTGGACCTTCATATTACCACTTGGCTTAGTCACTGAATGAGGGTCAGCAGTGGAAAGGCATGACCTAGGATGAGGTAGCACTCTTCAGCTGAGGCCAGCTCTGAAGTGATAAACAGCTGGAGTCTGTTAGCACTCTCTATCTGAACAGCACATTCCCCTTGAAGGGGCATCTGAGTGATTCACATGCATATTATCTTTTAAAATGTAGGTTGAACCTTGAGTTCACAAAGTTTAACAGAGATTCTGGGAGCATGTTTATGGGATGAGAATATTTGATATTGATTTTGCAAATATGTTATTACTGCTATTTCATGGTATAGGTTGTTGTGAAATCTTCTGAAGGTAGTTTGGCCTGGAGTTACGTACATTTAAAATGTTGTTTATGTTTTATTATTTTTGTTTACTATAGAATTAGAGTCTCTTAAGTAGTGTATATGATGTTCATAATTGCCTCATGTAAAAGCAATTTTTTATGTTTGTTTGATGCAATCTGCCTTTCTAAAGTTTTGAATGTGATGTATTCTTTTTAAAATTATTTTGTCTTTGGCCGTAGCGCTGCCGTTTCTACTACATATTATGAAAGCTTCATAAAAGACTAAATTTTTTTCTTTTGAAATTTGTTCCAGAATTGAGAATCATCTTAGTCTTTAATTTCTTAAGTTTTAACATTGTCACAGATATTCTAAGGTTTTCTATTCTTGCCTTGTTGAGTTCCTGTCTTTTTGCAAGCCAAAAAACAATGCGATAGCTAGCCAGATGATTACCAATTTTGGGACCTATTTAAAAGACATAGTAGTGCAATACTATTTCTTTAAAAATACTTTTATTTGATATCTCTTAACTTTTGTCCCTTTTTTCAGATGCTTGATTTACCAAAGTATTGGGAGAGATGATAATAAGTAATTTTGATCAGTCTTGATTCTAAATAGCAAACAAAATATACTAAGACAGTTTTCACTGACAACTTTAGTCTGTAGATATCTATATCCAATTTGCCCAGTCTCCAAATTGTAATACTTCCTAATAATAGAAATTAGTACGTAAAAGTAGGTATGAATCTTCTGCAGAATGAATAAACTGGAATTATTTTTCTAGTGAGGTTGTGTTGTTTGATTGTATCAACATGGTAGAATAGAAGAAACTCATTCATAATTAGGAGTCAGAAGACCTGAGTTAGAATCTCAGCTACCCCTTAACATCTGGGTTGCCTTAACAAGGCTTACGTAGCTTTTCAAGGCCCAGAATGCCTTACCTCCATAAAATGCAGGTATGTCAACTCTGCCTACCTCTGCCGGTTGTGGTAATGACCTAATAAAATAATGAATACGAATAGAACTGGTCATCTTCTGACCAATGTATAAATTTATGAGATAGTTGGAAGAGTGTTCTTCCTTGGGCAAATGAAGGTGGAACCCAGATTTGTGATCTTTGTTCAGGCACACATTTTAATAAGTTTTGAAAGGAATGTAAAGGAATATAAATATAATCAAATGGATAAATAAAATGTATTTAATTATGTGAAAAAAATTGCATTCTATTATAATTATTTTCAATATAGTCTTGGAAAGCCAAGTTAACTCAACAGATATTTATTGTGAGACTTTATTGTTTGTGCATAGAGTATATCCAAGCGATGCATATTAAAAGGTTCTTATTTCTGTGAATTGGATTGATTTTGGTATTCTTCTGGGGGTTTGAGCACAAATTAATTGGAATCTAGTTATTTCAGATTTTACGTGGATTACTAATATTTTTAAAGGGATTTATAGTTTGTAAAATGCTTTCATATGCATTTTTTCATTTAATCTTCATAATAATCCTGCAAAGGTAACTGCTCTTATTTTCATGATTCTTTCCATTACTTAGGCTAGAGAATTTGTAACTTCCTGAAGGTTACTTAGCTACTAGGTGGAGGAACTGAAATTAAAACCTATATTTCTCATTCCAAACCTACTATATCGTGTTGCTTGGGAAACTAAGGAATTATTTTAGATAGACTTGGATTGGAACTGGTTATTCTTAGTCTCAGGAATCTAAGAGGTTTGGCTCCAAAAACTTGATCCAAACACGATTTTGCATTTGTTATAAAAGCCACCATTTTCTACACACCAGGGGCCCATATTACCCTGGACTTTGGTCTTGTCTCTGTTCAGCCTGATTTCTTCATTCTTCGGCTTCTTTTCCAGTGCCCACACACCAACATTTTTTTACTGTAGCCTCAGAATAATTCTGGACAGCATTATTATGAACTAGTCTTTGCTGATGAGCAACTAATGACTATTTTAATTATAATTCGGGTGAGTCTTTTGCTTCCTTATAAATCCTTTGTCCCAGTTATATTTACTGTAATTTAAGTTGCCAGTAGGCTATTTTGAACTTGATTCCTAGAGTCTCACTTAGTGAGCATAGAATCTTTAGGGCCAGACTGGAACTAAACCAGTCCTGGGAACCTCAGAAAATTGACCCAATTTTACTTTTTCTGTGATATATTTTGTACTTTTATCAATACATTCAGAATGTGAAGCAAAAAGGGCTTCTGTTGCAAAATCACCTAATTCGTATTCAATACCTGCCTAAAAACAAACAAACGAAGAAAAATAAGCCTTCTATTTATCTTCCTGTACATTTTATAAGTGCATATGCCACATTTTGAGCAAACAGGGCAAATAAGAAATATTCTACTATTTCATATTTTCAAATGCTGACTGGATAAAGATTACACATGACAAGTTATTTATAGCTTTATACATAGATTCTCTGTTGGAATCATAGAAAGGAAAAAGATATGATAATTGCTTTGTGTAGTTCACAGAATGAAATGGCAAACTGAGATGTTTTGAATCTAGTTTGTACTGTAACCATTTCTAGGAAACCATATTTAAACAGCAATGGTTATCATGAAGTATACAACATGTCAACTGTGTCCCAATTCACATCAGTAAAAACCATCCACACTTTATTCTCTGTAACCTAACCTCCATCAGATAATGCCAAATAAACTATGTCGAGTGCACATATTAATACATATCAAATGTACCAAACAGCTTGCTGGCTGCATTTTCAGTAGTGTTTATCTGTGATCATGCAGGTTATAACTCTGAATTTTTATTAGGAAAACTAAATTGAGAATTTATAATGTTCTTGATTTAGCTTCACCAGCTGTGCCACAGCCAGGATAACTCAAGAGGGTAAAAATCTAACACTTGTTAAGAGAGCAGCAGACAGATTGCTTTTGCTTCATGCTTACCTGCTTTTCATCTGCTACTATAAGGTTTAGGGTCACATGTAATAATTAGTTTTCTTTTTTTGAGACAGAGTCTCGCTTTCTCCCCCAAGCTGGAGTGCAGTGGCATGATCTTAGCTCACTCCAACCTCTGCCTCCCAGGTTCAAGCGATTCTCCTGCCTCAGTCTCCCGAGTAGCTGGGACTACAGGTGCACACCACCATGCCCAGCTAATGTTTTGTATTTTTTGATAGAGACAGGGTTTCACCATGTTAGCCAAGCTGGTCTTGATCTCCTGACCTCATGATCAGCCCGTTGGCCTCTGAAAGTGCTGGGATTACAGGTGTGAGCCACTGTGCCTGGCCGTTAGTCTTTGAACTTACATGATATTACTCCAGCAAATTGCTTTGTGAGTTTTTAGGTTGTCTCATATAAAATTAGAATAATGATTATTAATTTTTATTTAATCTTTGAAATCTTGAAAGTGACTCATTGAAATACAAATTTTGATAATGACCCTAGCACTGAAAACGTATTTACAATTTTACCTTTGGTAAACCAGTCACAATGATGTAATTATATATATTGTTCTGTTCAGGAATCAAACAATTTAGAGCCAATGAAAAATAATCTCATAGTTTATATTTGGAAGAAATAGTGAGTTAGCAAAGGGATAGAGTAAAAAATGCAAGAAGTCTCCTATAGGTAATTAACTTAGTTGTGGAATATTTAACAAAGGGTGCTGTGTGGAATTTCTCATTATGAGTGTTTCTCTCTTTTTTTTTTTTTTTTTGAGACAGAGTTTCTCTCTTGTTACCCAGATGGGAGTGCAATGGCGCGATCTTGGCTCACCACAACCTCTGCCTCCTGGGTTCAAGCAATTCTCCTGCCTCAGCCTCCCGAGTAGCTGAGACTACGGGCTGCGCCACCATGCCCAGCTAATTTTTGTATTTTTACTAGAGATGGGGTTTCACCGTGTTGACCATGATGGTCTCGATCTCTTGACCTCGTGATCCACCTGCCTTGGCTTCCCAAAGTGCTGGGATTATAGGTGTAAGCCACCACTCCCGCCCCTCTTTAATTTCTGTTACAAGATGATGTGTAATAAAAAGTTGCTGGTGAAATTTGTGCACCATCATATGGGACTTGACTAATCCCTGAATGGAAATACATAGCCCTTGCAAATATTTATTTGTTTTAACATTATTGTAATTATCAGTCTAGGTCTGGTATATTTTCTTTGCTGCTGCTTGGCTGTTTGATTTGGCAGCTGCAAAGTAAGCCCATAGGAGGGCAGTGACCTTACTTGTTTTACTCACCATTGTATTCCCAGAGCCTTGCATATTGCCTACCTTAAATACTAGGATACATTTCTTGAAGGGATATAGACACATTTTATTTATGTAGAATTTATAGAGTTTTGAGTTACCTATACATAGAAGAAAAATAAGAGCTACTTCTGTGCTAAGTGAAAGTGCTTTCCCAGTGAAAAATAGTCTTGTATTCTAGATATTCCTTTTAGAATATCTCACACCATTGGGTAATAGTAAAATGGCGAGTTATAGGAATGATTGGCTGTATATACCTTCTGTACTATTTAATTCTGAAACAACATTTTATAAATGAAAATATTAAAGAGTTTTGATATGACTTGCCACTGAGGTGTTATTAAGTGATGTAGCTGTGATTCGTTTACGATTAAAAAAGTAAGCTAACATGAGCTAACGTGTATGTTGTACACATAATTATGACTCAGACACTGTATAAAATGTTTTACGTTTAACCTCACTATAACACTATGAGGGAAACATGATTACATTTCCATTTTACAAATATGGAAAATAAGGCCCAGAGAAGTAAAATAACTTGTCAAGGGCTCATGGCTAGCTCTTAGTGGAGCCAAAGGGTCCTTTCTCTTATAGCACATCACCTACAGTTAGACTTGACACAAGGGCAGTATTGGTTATGGCCATTTGGAACATTCATAGTTTTAAAATATTTATTTTCAGTACTAGTTTTTCAAAAAGTATTTTCTGTTACAATTTGCTGATTATGGAAATTGATCTGTTTTTAAAGATAGTTATAAAATGTACCCCTGAATGGCAACTGCAGTTTACCTTACAGATAGCAGATCAAATTGGGTTCCTCAGAGGAATATTCAATCTTATTATATTGCCATGAATGTAGTTTTTATATAATCTCATTAACAGTTTTGGATTAATTAAATTTTTATATTGTAGGTGATGCACTTTTTTTCCTTTTAAACTGTAGGAGAGGTGATTTGCTTTACTGTTCATGGGCACCCTGGGAAAAGCCATATATTTTTAGTTTTAATACCTTCCCTTTGGCCAGAGTAGAGCAGAATTAGATTTTAATAAACCGTTATTTGATAATATGATTGTTTACTGGAATGCCGTTTATAGAGTATGGCTTCTGGACATTGATGACATCGTTTCATTTTAAAAAGAGCTAATTTTCCCCTTGAAGTTGCATTTTTAATCACACTATAGGAAATTTGTAGATACTTATAGATTTATGTATTTGCGCCTTCCTATCTGCTTGTTCCAGAAGGAAGCCATTCTGACCTTGTAATGGCATGTGCTTACAATTTATTTGGAAAGAAATTTTAAATTTTTGGAACTACCCAAAGATATTTTTTAAAAACATTAGGTGATAGGTAACTAAAACTAAATAGTAAGTTTGGCTAAATTCAATTCAGCAAACATTAGGTAACTGTAATGTATAAGGTATTGTGTTTGGTGACATGAGAGAAAGATGAAGAAAACTTGATATCTCTATTCCTGAGACTTGTATGCCATTAGCTGACTCAGATAAATTCATAAATAAGTCTAATGCAAAGCAGACAATAATAAGTAATATGGTGTAGGCATCAACAAAGTGCAGTGGGAAATTAAGACAGAGAGATTAATCCTGACTAGGAGGATCAAGGAAGTTATCATGGAGTAGGTAGGTTTTGAGTAGAACTTAATTTATTGCTTTCATTCATTCTAGACTGTCTTCTGAAGATTGATGTCTATTTCCTTGAGCTCTTTAATTTTGTTGCCAATTTGGATAAACATGGCACAAATCCAGCAGGGAGGTCCAGATGAAAAAGAAAAGACTACAGCACTGAAAGGTATATACTTAATTTGCTTTTCCAGGAAATTTTCACTGTGCCTAATAAAGGTGTAGGAATATTTAGGTGACCTTCCATTCATTTCAAATCTAAAATAAGAATCTAAGTACCTAAAATATTTGCAATTATTTATATTCCTCACAGCAACTATTACTGCATCTGAGATGTATGTACTCAGTAAATAAATCATGGAATTATGTAATTTCGATTCTATAAGAATTCTTAATGCTTTTCTTAGTCAATGCCATACATTTAATAATAAAACTAATACATGTTTTGAATCAAGGCTAGTGCCCTTACCTTATGCTTACTGGTTGAAATATCATACTGGATTAGGATAATGATCTGTCTGTTTCTGTATTCTGTCTTTGTGGCATTGGCATTACTGATATTTAAATGAGAGGCCTTCCATTTAACATTTTAGTAGGAATCTGCCTTAGACATTGTTGGGGAATTTTGAATCCTAGAATTAAAAAAGAAATCTGCTACCTAAGTAATTTGACTTCTAAAAGAAGTATCTGTTGTTGAATTGTGAGCTAGCTTGCTTGCTCTCTTTTCTCTCTGTCTCTCTCTCTGTCTGTCTCTCTTTTTCTCTTTCTCTCCCTCCCTCCCTCTTTCTTTTCTTTTTTGACAGTCTTACTCTGTTGCCCGAGCTGGAGAGCAATGGTGTGATCTTGGCTCACTGCAGCCTCGACCTCTGGGGCTCAAGCGGTCCTCTCACTCAAGCCTCCCAAGTCGTTGGGATTACAGGTGCGTGCCACCACGCCCAGCTAATTTTTGTAAAGATGGGGTCTTCCTGTGTTTCACTGGCTGATCTTGAACTGCTAGGCTGAAGTGATCTGCCCGCCTTGGCTTCCCAAATGCTGGGATTATAGTTGTGAGCCACCACACCCTGCCAAGTTTTCTTCATTATCATATATTTCAATCTGTCTAGTGGCTTGTGCAAAATCAGATTATCTAAGTAACTTGTGCAAGTTTTCATAGTTGTTTTAATGGTGGAAAAACGTCTTACGGGTTTCCTAAATGTTGAGATACCAACTGTCTTAGTCCATTTTGTGCTGCTGTAGGAATACCACAGACTATGTAATTTTACATGAATAGAAATTACAGTTCTGGAGGCCAGGAAGTTCAATATCAAGGTGCTAGCATCTGGCGAAGGCCTGCTTGTTGTGTCATGCTGTGGAGTATGGGCCAAGAAACAAAAGGGGCCAAACTTGCCCTTTATAATTTCAGTACACTCACCTAAGAGACCAAAGCCCATGGCCTAATCATCTCTTGAAGGTCCTCACCTCTCAGCGCTGTTATGGCGGTACCTAAATTTCAAAATAGATTTTAGAGAGGACAAATATGCCAACCATGGCACTAACTATACCAGATAATAAAGTTGCCATTGACTTGTTTCATTGTAGAGTCTGTCTGGCCTTCAAAGGTTTCCAGATGTGCTTTGTAACAGCTGCCCTAGCAGAATATGTACCATACAGTCATGACTGTGGCTGCTCTTCTGAACCCCTGGCTGTCCTACTCTGATGTTTCAGGCTGGGCTGGATAATAAAGATGCCTCAAGAATCCCTTATATGACCTTCTTTTTTATTTTATCATGAAAGCCTGAAGCAGATACAGGATAAAGCAACCACTTTCTTTGCTTGATTTGTGTCACCATGTTCCTGCTTTTAGAGGTAATTATCTATTGAGAGAATGATGCAACTAACCCTAACCTACAAAAATGGAAGATGACTAAGGGGATTGCTTTCTTTAGGTTTTCTAGACCAAGTCTCCTTACAAATGTGAGATAGTGATGGCTTAGATTAGGTTGATAGCAAGGGGATGATGAAGGATGGACACATTCTGTGACAGATTCTGGATATGTTTTTAAGGAGGGGATGACATGCTTTGCTGATTTATTGGACATGGGATGTTAGAGGAAAAACTCAGGTAACTCTGAAGGTTTGTGGCTGAAAGAGACCCAAGACGGGTGCCATTAATTAGATTTAGAAAGTGCCGAAAATGTTTGGTGGTGGTGGAAAGCAAATTTTAGGTTTTAAATATATTAAATTGAAATGCTACTTAAACATCAGAGTGAAGATGTTGAGTTTGGGAGAGAGTTTGGGCTAGAGATAAATTTTGCAGATTCATTTACATAGAGATAATATTTAGTCCTAACTGAAATCGCTTGAGGTGTCAATGTTGCTAGAAAAGAGATCTGAAGATTGAGCCCTGGGCACTGAGACCTTTAGGGTCAGGAAGCTGAGGAGAAAGTGGCAAAGGAGGCTGAAAAGTAATTTTTAGTAAAATAGGTTGAGAATCAGGAACAAGAGAGAGATCCTGAATGTCAAATGAAAAAATTAAATGGCAGTAATTAGTTAAAGTCATATGCTAGTGATGGGTCAGATTAGATGAGAACTGAGAATTTACTTTTGCATTAGATGATGTGGAGGTCATTGGTGACCTTCACAAAGAGCTGTTTAAATAAATGTAAATGAAAGCCTGATTGGAGAACTTTCAGTAGAGAATGGAAAGAGGCATTAGAGACAGCAGTAAACAACCCTGCAGAAGGTTTTACCACATGTTTGTGAGCTGCTGGGAATGAACCAGCACACTCAGAATAATGGATGATTTAGGAGTGAGGGCAAGGAATATATGTCACAGTTTCCATCCAAATACACATGCTGGGTTTCCACCTAGATAGATTTTGTGCATGTTCAGCCTTAATGTGAAAATTTGATCTCCCAAGTTTATACTCCTGCAAGCAGTATATGAGTTCAGATTGACTTTCTGAATTTTAGTGTTAGCACAGTGATGTTAAAAGAGTAGATATGTTCTAGAGATAGAACTATCTGGATTCAAATTCAAGGTTTTCCTACTTACCATGAGTAAGTTGCTTAACTTTTCTGAATCTTGTAACAATATGGATTCAAACTCAAAGTTTTCCTTCTTACCATGGGCCAGTTGCTTAACTTCTCTGAATCTTTCTCTTCATCTGTGCTAGAGGAATAATAATGCTGGGTACAAATGGTATTGCAAGTGTTAATGAGGAGTAAACTTAAAATATTAGAAAATAAAATGGCAAATGCATAGTAAAGTATATTTTAGAACAACAACTTTAGAGCAAACTGATTTGTTCTAAGCCTTATCCCATTAATGGGAAGACAGCTTTATTCTTGAGTTGATTCAAAACTGAGCTATGATATGTAATACAGTAAACTAATAAGGATCACTCCCACCTATTCATTAGAGGATTTCAGAGTTACATGCCAAGATTCACACTTGGAGGTAATTTAACTTTTCACTAATTGAAAAGTGCTTCAGATAACGCATAAATGGTAGAAAAATCTCAGAAAATTATATTAGTGGTAAGAAAAATGTCAGGTGAAACTCAAGATGATCAGAGTTAAAGCAGTGCATTCTGGAAGAAAGTAGTTTGAATTAGTTTGCTGTAATAATGGTGATAATGAAGATGGTAAGGAAGATGGTGATGACTGTTATCATTAAAGAAAGGCATACTATGCACCCGACAGTTATGTCGTCTCTTTTGGAGATGGCAATGAAGGTACGCTTATAAAGAATTCTTGCATTTCTTTTTAATTTTTTTTTTTTTTTAAAGAGATGGGGTTTCACCATATTGGCCAGGCTGTTCTCAAACTCGACCTTGTGATCTGCCCACCTCAACCTCCCAAAGTTCAGGGATTACAGGCGTGAGGCACTGTGCCTGGCCTTAATTCTTGCATTTTAAAAATATTGCCTTTTCCGTTTGCCAGTTCTATAGGGTTTTAGTTTATCTACTGCCTCTTATTGATTTGTTGACCCTTTTTACCTGGATTTCTGAAAATATGTTCTGTATCTAGTTCTCTAGTTCTCTTAGTTTTTATTTACCACTGCCCTCTAACCCCAGGCCCGTTCGAAAATGCCTGCATTTTGCCATAGCGCCTTTATTAAAAATTATTCTGGACATTTATGTTGAGTTATGATCATTATTTGTGATAACTTAATGGTAATATCTTATATGGTTAATAGTACATCAAAACCAAGATATTCATATTGGTACAGTACTGTTAACTAAAACACAGTCATTATTAAATTTTTATTAATTTTTATATGCAGTAATGTGTGTGTGTGTGTGTGTGTGTGTGTGTGTGTGTCTGTGTGTCTGTGTTTGGTGTTCTGTACAGTTTGATCCTATGTATTGTCTTGTGCAACCATGACCACAAACAATCAAGATATAGAAGTGTTCTACCACTAGCAAGTCCCTTTTGCTACCCATTTGTAGGCATGTCCCTAGCCACCAACTTCTTCTCTGTCTCCTGGCAATCACAAATCTGTTTTCCATCCGTTTAGTTTTGTCATTTTGTAGATGTTATAGAAATGGAATCATAAGGTATGTAGTTTTTTTAGATTGGTTTTCTTCAATAAGCATAATGCCTTTGAGATCCATCCAAGTTTTTGTAAATATCAATAGTTCATTTATGTTTATTGCTGATATTCCATTGTCTAGGTATGCCATTTTGTTTAACCATTGACCCTGTTGTAGGACATTTGGATTGATTCCAGCTTTTGATTATTAGAAATAAATTTAATGTGCATATTCATGTATAAGTTTTTATGCAAACATAAGTTTTCATATCTCTAGGTTAAATGCCCAAGAATGTGATTGCTGGATCATATGGTAAGTGCATTTCTAACTTTATAAGCTGGTACTAAACTATTTTCCAGTGCGACTGTACCATTTTACATTCCCACCAGCCATGTATGAAAGAACCACTTTTTCTACATCCTCCTCAGCATTTGGTGTTATTACTGTTTTAGTTTTAGGCATTTTATTAGATACAGAATGTATCTCACTAGTGATGTTGACCATACATCTTTTCATGTGCTTATTTGCCATCTATACCTTGCCTGTGGTAAAATACCTATTCATATCTTTTGCCCATTTTCTAAATGGATTTTTTAAAACTATTGAGCTTTGATAGTTCTTTATATTTTTAGATACAAGTCTCTATTGGATATATTCTTTGTGTGTATTTTCTCCCAGTCTGTAGCTTGTCTTTCATCCTCTTAACAGATTTTTCGTAGGGCAAATGTTTTTTAAGTATGACGAAGTCCTGCTCATCAATTTTTTTCTTTTATAAACTGTGCTTTTAGTGTCATGTCAGAGAACTCTTTTTCCTAGCCCTAGTTGATGAAGGTTTTCTCCTATGCATTCTTCCAAAAGTTTTGTTTCACAATTGAATTAATGATCTATTTTCAGTTAATTTTTAAACATATATTAATAGGTTCTGTTTAATTGCTGAATTTTATTCGATTGAATTAATAAACTATATTTTACTTACTCATTTGCCAAATGTTAGACATTTGTATTGTTTCCAGGGTTGGCGGATTATGAATAGCCTTTAAAAACATTCATCAACAGGTTTTTATGTGGATATTTATTTTCATTTGTACTGGGTTGATACCTAGGTGGAGGACTGTTGGGTAATATGGTATGTCTACACTAACTTCATAAGAACTAGAAAACCACTTTTCAAAATACCTGTATTATTTTTCATTACCACCAATAATGTATGAGAGTTCTCTTAGTTTGGCATCTATATCAACAATTAATATTGATAGGTTTATTAACTTTTTTTTTCATTGTCACAGGTTTCTGTTTCTGTGTGGCTTTAATTTGCATTTTCCCAATGGTGAATTATATGCCATATATACATCTTTCTTGGTAAAGTCTAGAATTTTGCCCTTTTTTTGTGTGTTCTTATTGTTGAGTTTTAAAAGCTCTTCATATATTCTGGATATAACTTCTTTTTAAGATATGTGATCAGTAAACATTCCCAGTCTTTGGGTTGTATTTTCGTTCTCTTTTTGTTTTATTGATATACATTTGTACATATTTATGGGATATGTATGATATTATGTTATTTGCATAGAATGTGTAATGATCAGGTTAGGATATTTTCATTATCCATTTCTCCAAGTGTTCATGATTTCTATGTGTTGGGAACTTTTTAACTCCTCTTTTTTAGCTGTCTTGAAATATATAATACTTTGTTGTTAACCCTAATCACCCTGCATACTATTGAACATTAGAACTTACACCTTCTCTCTAACTGTATGTTTCTAGCCATTAAACAAACTCTCTTTATTGTTTCCTCCTGTGCACACTTCTCTGATAGCCATCATTCTACTCTCTGCCTCTATGAGATCAACTTTTTTAGCTCTCACATGAGTGAGAACATGCACTGTGTGTCTTTCTGTACCTAACTTATTTCACTTAACACAATAACTTCCAGTTCCATCCATGTTTCTACAAATGACATAATTTTATTCTTTCTTATGTATGCATGATACTCCTTTCTGTATATATACCACATTTTCTTATGGTCAAATAGTATTTCATTGTGCATATTATGTTACATTTTCTTTATCCATTCACCCATTAATAGACACTTAGGTTGATTCCTTATCTTTGCTATTGTGGATAATGCTGCAATAAACATGCAATGCAATCATTCTTTAGATATACTGATTCCTTTTCTATGAATAAATTCCCAGTAGTACAAATACTGTCTTATATGGTAGTTCCATTTGTAGTATTTTGAGAAGTATCCATACTGTTTTCCATGAAGGTTGTGCAAATTTGCATTCTTAACAACAGTGTATAAGAATTCTGTTTTCTCTACAGCCTCATCAGCTTCTTTTATTTTTTTGTCTTTTTACTCATAGCCATTCTAACCCGAGTAAGAAGATATCTAATTGTGGTTTTAATTTGCATTTCCCTGAAGATTAGTGAAATTGAACATTTTTAAACATACCTATTGGCCATTTGTATGCCTTCTTTTTATAAATGTTTATGTCCTTTGCCCACTTTTTAATGGGCTTATTTTTTGTTTTTTACCATTGAATTGTTTGATTTCCATGTGTATTCTGGATTATTAGTACTTTGTTGGCTGAATAGTTTATAAATACTTTCCCGCATTAAATAGCTTGTCTCTTCATTCTGTTGATTGTTTTCTTTGCTATGCAAGAGCTGTTTAGTTTAGTGTAGTCCCATTTGTCTGTTTTTTGTTTTTGTTTTCTCAAAAGGCTTTAACCGTAAAAATCTTTGCCTAGACCAGTGTCCTAAAGTGTTCCCCCTATGTTTGATTGTAGTAGCTTTGTCATTTCGGGTCTTACATTTAAGTCTTCAGTCCATCTTGAGTTGATTTTGGTAGATGATGAGTATTGGGGCTCCAGTTTCATTCTCCTGTGTATAGATATTTAGTTTTTCCAAAATCATTTATTGAAGAGGGTGTTCTTTCCCCAGTGTATATTCTTGGTGCCTTTGTTGAAAATCAGTTGACTGTAAATATGTGAATTTATTTATGGATTCTCTATTTTCTGTTCTGTTCCATTAGTCTACATGTCATTCATTCATTCATTCATTCATTTATTCATTTATTTATTTTGAGATGGAGTTTCAGTATTGTTGCTCATGCTGGAGTGCAATGACTCGATCTCGGCTCACTGCAACCTCCACCTCCTGGGTTCAAGCGATTCTCCAGCCTCAGCCTCCTGAGTAGCTGAGATTACAGGTGCCCACCACCACACCCAGCTAATTTTTTTTTTTTTTTTTTTTTTTTGCATTTTTAGTAGAGATGGGATTTCACTCATGTTGGCCATGCTGGTTGGTCTTGAACTCCTGACCTCAAATGACTCCCCCACCTCAGCCTCCCAAAGTGCTGGGATTACAGGCATGAGCCACTGCACCTGGCCTTATATATCTTTTATTTTTAGCGTGATACCTCCAGCTTTGTTCCTTTTGCTCAGATTGCTTTGGCTATTTGAGCTCTTTTTTTGTTTCCATATGAATTTAGTGGGATTTTTTTTTTCTGTTTTTGTGAGGAATGTCATTGGTATTTTAATAGGGATTGCATCGAATCTGTAGATTTGCTTTGGGCAGTGTGGTCATTTAATTCCTCCAATCTATGAGCATGGAATGCCTTTCCATTTCTGTCCTTTTCAGTTTGTTTTATTAATGCTTTATAGTTTTCCTTGTAGAGGTCTTTCATCTCTTCGGTTTAATTTATTCCTAGGTATTTTTCTTATAGCTATTGTAAATGAGTTTACCTTTTTGATTACTTTCTCAGCTCATTTGTTATTGGAATATAGAAACACTACTGATTTTTCTGTGTTTATTTTATATACCATAACTCTATTGAATTTATAAGATCTATGAGTTTTTTGGTGGAGCCTTTAGGTTTTTCTAGATACAAGATTACATCATCTGCAAAGGGACGATTTGACTTCTTTTCCAATTTGGATGTGTTTTTATTTTCTTCTCTTGACTGATTTTTCTGAAAAGGACATTCTGTACTATGCTGAGGAGTGATGAAAGTGGGTGTCCTTGTCTTGTTCCAGTTTTTAGAGGAAAAGCTTTTAACTTTTCTCTGTTCACTGTGATGTTTGTTGTGAGTTTGTCACATATGACCTTTATCATGTTGAGGTATGTTTTTTCAATGCCTAGTTTGTTGAGTGTTTTATCAGGCAGGGTCGTTGAATTTTATCAAATGCTTTTACTGCATCTACTGAGATGGTAATATGATTTTTGTTTTTCATTCCATTGATGTGCTGTATCACACTGATTGATTTGCATGTGTTGAACTATCCTTGCATTTCTAGGTAAGTCCTACTTGATTATGATGTATTGTCTTTTTGATATGCTGTTGAATGTTTTGTTGAGGAATTTTGCATCTATGTTTGTCAGGAATATTGGTCCTAAGTTATCTTTTTTTGTTGCGATCTTGTCTGATTTTGATATCAAGGTAATTCTAGCCTTGTAAAATGAGTTAGGGAGAATTCCCTCCTCTTCATATTTTTTGGAATAGTTTGAGGATAAATTGTGTTAGTTTTTCTTTGAACGTTTGGTAGAGTTCAGTAGCAAAGCCATACAGTCCCAGACTTCTTTTTTGGGAGACTTTTTATTACTATTTGTTCTAATTACAACTGGTCTATTCATTTTTTTTTTTAATTTCTTTTTGATTCAATCTTGGTAGATTGTATTTGTCCAGGAATTTATTTACTTCCTCTAAGTTTTCCAGCTTGTACAGTGGTTCATGATGGTCTGTTATGACCTTTTGTATTACTGTGGTAGTTTTAATGATTTCTTTATCATTACGAGTATCTATATATCTATAGATATATAGATAGATATATGGATCTATATCTATATCTATATATATATATTTTTGAGATAGAGTCTCACTCTGTTGTCCAGGCCGGAGTGCAATGATGTGATCTTGGCTCATTGCAACCTCTGCAGTGATCCACCCGTCTTGCCCTCCCAAAGTGTTGGGATTATAGGCGTGAGCCACCACGCCCGGCCATTATTACTGATTTTATCTCCGTCTTCTGGGGGTGTGTGTGTGTGTGTGTGTGTGTGTGTGCGTGTGTG
>NW_022436941.1:46234361-46291206 GCF_009761245.1 Sapajus apella
TTTTTTTAACCTGTATTTCACATAATTCTGCTCTTTTTATTCCTTCTAATTTGGAATTTGGTTTGTTGTTCTCTTGTTCATTGAGATGCATCCTTAGAATATTTGAAATCATTCTACTTTTTTGATGTAGTCATTTATCACTATATCATTTCCTTTTAGCCTTGCTTTTTCTGTTTTGCATAGATTTTGGTATGTTGTGTTTGATTTTCATTTGCTTTAAGATAGTTCTTTATTTTTTCATAATTTCTTCCTTGACTCAGTGCTCATTCAGAAGCGTGTTTAGTTTCCACGTATTTGTACATTTTCTCAAGTTCTTCTCTTTATTGATTCCATACATGATACACTTTTTTTTTTTTTTTTGTCAAAATTTGTTGAGCCTTGTCTTGTGACCTAACATATGGTCTATACTGGAGAATGTTTCATGTGCTGATAAGAAGAAAATGTGTACTCTGCAGCTCTTAGATGAAATGTTCTATAAATGTCTGTTTGGTCCATTTGATCTAATGTATAGTTTAAATCTTCCTTTGGTAATATTCTGGCTAGATGATCTGTCTCATGCTGAGAGTGGAGTGTTAAAGTCCCTAACTATTATTTTATTGGAATCTATCTTTCCTTTTATACCTAATATTTGCTTTATATGTCTGGATACTCCAGTGTTGAGTGTATATTTGCTTAGAATTGTTATATTCTCTTGCTGAATTGATTCTTTTATCATTATATAATGACCTTCTTTGTCTTTTTTTAAAACTGTTTTTGACTTAAATTCTGCTTTAGCTGTTATAAGTATAGCTACTCCTGCTTACTTTTAGTTTTCGTTTGCATGGAATGTCTTTTTTTTTTTTCTTTGGAGACAGAGTCTCACCGTATCACTCAGGCTGGAGTGCAGTGGCACAATCACAGCTCACTGCAAAATCCACCTCCTGGGCTTGAGCAATCCTCCCACCTCAGCCTCCTGAGTAGCTGAGACTACAGGCTCGTGCCACCATGCTCGACTAATTTGTGTATTTTTTGTAGAGGTGGGGTTTCACCATGTTGGCCAGCCTGGTCACAAACTCCTGAGCTCAAGTGATCTGCCTGCCTCAGGCCTGCAGAGTGCTGAGATTACAGGTGCGAGCCACTGTGCCCAGCTAGAATGTCTTTCTCCATCCCTTTACTTTCAGTTTATATGTGTCTGCACAGGTAAGTTGTGTTTTGTAGTCGGCAAATAGTTGGGCCATGTTTTAAGATCCATTCAGCAAGTCTATGTCTTTTTTTTTTTTTCTCTCCCACGGTCACCCAGGCTGTAGTGCAGTGGTGCCATTCTTGGCTCACTGCAGTCTCCGCCTCCTGGGTTCAAGCAATTCTCCTGCCTCAGCCTCCCAAGTATCTGGGACTACAGGTATATGCTACCACACCCAGCTATTGTTTTTGTATTTTTAATAGAGATGGGGTTTCACCATATTGGCCAGGATGGTCTCAAACTCCTGACCTCGTGATCCGCCCGCTTCAGCTTCCAAAGTGCTGGGCTTACAGGCGTGAGCCACCATGCCTGACCAAATCTATGTCTTTTATTGAAAGTTTAATTCATTTGTATCTAAGGTTATTATTGATATGAGGGCTTATTTCTGTCATTTTATTTATTGGTTCTTACTGCATTAATAGCCTTTGCTGTTTTTTTCTTTCTCT
Organism: Sapajus apella; assembly: GCF_009761245.1. Taxonomy (NCBI): domain Eukaryota; kingdom Metazoa; phylum Chordata; class Mammalia; order Primates; family Cebidae; genus Sapajus; species Sapajus apella. Next base: position 46,236,027 of record NW_022436941.1, read on the forward strand.
TATTATTTATCACTGTATTTTGGTTGTTTTCTATAGTGGTAACATTTGAGTTCTTTCTTTTCCTAATTTGTGTGTTTCCTCTAACAGTGAGTTTTATACTTCTGTGCTTTTACGTGATGCTAGATATCTTCCCTTTGCTTCCAGGTTTAGGACTTCCTTAAGCAGTTCTCTTACATCTGGTCTGGTGGTGATTAATTCTCTGTTTTTGCTTGTCTGGGAAGGACTTCATTTCTTCTTCACTTGTGAAGGAAAACTTTTCTGGGTATAGCGTCCTTGGCTGGCAATTTTCTCTCTCAGCACTTTGAATATATTATCCCAGTTTGCCTTGGCTTATAAAATTCTATTGAGAAATGTGCTATTCGTCTGATAGAAGTTACCTTCTAAGTGACTGGATACTGTCCTTGTGCTATTTTAGAGTTCTTTCTTTGACTTCTGACAGTTTGACTCTGATATGTGATGGAGAAGATATTTTTACATTTTATTTTGGGATTTCTGTGCTGCTTGTATCTAGATGACTAAATCTCTTTCTAGATGTTGAAAGTGTTATTAATTTATTAAATAGGGTTTCTAACCCTTTTGTTTTCTCTTTGCCTTCTTGGACACCACAAATTCAAGTATTTTATAGCTTTATGGTGTTCCATATGTCACATAGCCCTTGCTTATTGTTTTTCTTTATTTTTGTCTGATTGTGCTATTTTAAAAGACCTGTTTTTGTGTTCTGAAATTCATTGTTCTCCTTGATCTAGCTTATTATTGAAACTTTTGAATGCATTTTGTTTTTCATTCAATGACGTCTCCAGTTCCAAGATTTCTGATTGGTTCTTTTTTTATATCTATCTTTTTGGTAAATTTTTCATTCATATCCTGAATTATTTTTCTGATTTCTTTTTATTGCTTTTTTTGTATTTCCTTGTATCTTACTGAGCTTCTTTAAAATGAATACTTAAATTCTTTTTCTGGGAATTTCTAAATTTCTCTTTGTTTGGATTATGTTGCTGGAGAGTTATTGTGCTTCTTTGGAAATGTCATTTTTCTTATGTTTCTTATATCTTTACACTGATATATGGGTATCTTGTGTGACAATCAATTGTTCCAGTTTTTTGAATTTGCTATCATAATGGATGATTTTTTCCTTAAAATGTATCTATGGTGTTGGTTGATTAGGGTACTTTGGCTTTGATTCTGAGTGTGTACAGTCATGTTATCTCTGTATGATTTCTTCAGCTGTAAACCACATTAGTGGTATCAGTGGCTTAGAGTACAGTTGTTAGTGGAGGCTGGGGACAGGGTACCAGGTAGGCTATTCCGTGGGCTGTAGTGTTGGTAGCACAGGCACAGTGTATCTATCTTTAGGTTCCAGGGAGGTGTATGCTGGCATTGGTGTTGGGTATTCTAGGTGGCTTATTTGTGTGCCTATAGTGGCACCAGTGGGTCAGGCCAGTGGATGGGTTCTCGGGTCTCTGAACAGTGGGTATGTTAGTAGCAGTGGTAAGACTAACCTTGGAGTTCCAAGTAGTTCATGATTGTGTTGGTGGTAGCTGTGACAGGCTAGGCAGGGCAGTACCCAGGCCTACAGGTGACATGTGTGAAGTTTACCACTGTGTTTGTAGCAGCAGTTGGATGGGCCCATTCTGAGGCTTCCTGGAGGAGTGCTTAGGTGACAGTGGTGGTGGACTGGTGCTTGGAAATCCCCTGGCCCCTGGATGGCATGCTTAGGCTTTTGCTAGGGGGTGTGCCAGGCCACGTGGACCTGTCCTCTTCCTCCACCTGTGGTACATGTAGACCTTGGCTCTGGTGGGCAGGGGTGGGGTTATTTCTAGGTTCTGCAGTGGAATGCTCAAATAGGGGCAGCAGTGGCTGCACGATAGCCCTATACTAGAGTGGGACTCAGGAGTTGTGTGTGGCTCAGCATAGCTCCTTCTCTAGAACCATGGCATTGCACAGTATTCAGTAATCTTTCTACTTTATTCTCAGGGCCCATGGGGTTTGAGGAACTCTTGCATGTCTAGGATTGCAGGAGTCTGTGGTAGCAATTTAGGCTGCTGGTCTTTCAGATGGTCTTTCACTTACCCTTTTCCCACAGTGGGGAGCCTCTCCAGGCTCCCAGCTGATTTCAGCTAAGCAGGCTGCCTCCTTTCCCTTTTCTTCCTTGCTTTGGGTGTTTCCTGTCACTTTTCTATTAAATTAGAGTATTCCCTCTTTGATGATCTGTTTGAAGTGTGATTACCTACTTGCATTTTGGCTCCTCTTTGTAGATGAGATGAGTACCAAATACGTCTAGGCAGCCATGTTAAAGCACCTCCCCCTCATTTTGAATTAAATGTCATGTAAGGTGTGAGATACAGGTTGAGGTTCATTTTTATCATTTTGATGTCCTGTTATACTAGCAACATTTGTGAAGAAGTCTGTCTTTTCATCTTTGTTTTTTCACACGTGTCAACCATGAATTGGGCATATTTGGGCAGTTGTTTTGAGTTCTTTATTTTGTTTCCCAGATCTATGTGTTTACTAATATCATACTCTCTTAATTACAGTAACTGTATAGTAAGTTAACATTGAACAGAGTGATTCCTCCTCCTTTATTCTTTTAGAAAATTGTTTAGCTATACTAGGTCATTTGCCTTTACATATACATTTTAGAATATACTTGTCTGTATCTGCAAAAATTTTACTGTATTTTTGATAGGAATTGTCTTTAAACTTTTCGATAAATTTGGGGGAGAATTGGTATGTACTGTCCTGAGTCTTTTAATCCATGCACCTGATATATGTATTTAAATCTTCCTTGATTTCTTTCATTAGCACTTTGTAATTTTCAGCATGTAAGTCCTATAAGTGTGTTATTTGATTTACATATAAGTATTTTAATTTTGGGGGATTATTGTAAATGGTGTTATGTTTATAATTTCAGTTTCACATTATAATTGATGGTTTATGAAAATACAATTAAGTTTTATATGTTGATATTATATACTGTGATCTTCCTGAACTTGTATGTTTGTTCTAGGTTTCTTTCGTGGATTCCTCAGGATCTTCTTTGCAGAGGGTCATGCCATTTGCAAATTGGATAATGTTTCTATCCAATCTGTTTGCCTTTTATTTCTCTGTGGCCTGCGTTGACTAGGACTTTCAGTACTATGTTGAACAAGGATAGTGAGGATGGATATTCTTTCTTGTTTTCAACTTTGGGGGAAAATGATTGTCTTTCACTATTAAGTGTTATGTTAGTTGTAAGTTTTTTGGTAAATTCTCTTAAGTTAAAGAAGTCCCTTTTATTCAATGCTTGCTGAGAGGTTTTAATCATGAGTGAGTGTTGAATTTTGTCAAACGCTTTTTTTTTTTTTGCATCAATTGATAGGGTCATGTATTGTTTTTCTTCTGTAGGCTGTTGAAATAGTGGATTACATGTCAAGTTTTTGAATAGTGAACTATTCTGTCATAAACCCTATTTAGTTCTGATGTATATTTGTTTTTATATATTGCTGGTTTTGAATTGTTAATATTTTGTTAAAGATTTTTGTGTACAGGTTCATTAGAGATATTGAACTGTGGTGCTCTTTTTTTGTACTGTCTTTGTCTAGAATTGTTATCAGGGTAATACTGATCTTCTAACATGATATAGGAAATATTCACTTCTGTTTTATTTACTGGAATATATTGTGTAGAATTGGTACTAATTTATTTTTAAATGTTTTGTCCAGTGAAACTTTCTTGTCCTGAAAAATTTGTTTGGAAGATTTTAATTACAAATTTATTTTCTTTAATAGTCATAAGACTGTTTACATTGTTTATTTTATATAGGGTGCGTTTTAGTAGTTTGTAGTTTTTAAGGTCTCATATCATTTCATCTAATTTATATAATTTATGTATATAGGGTTGTTGCTATTATTCCTTTCTTGTTCTTTTAATTGCTGCACGGTCTGTAGGGATATCCTCTGTTTTACTGTTACCTATTAAAGAGATTTAACAATGAGAAATAAATGATTTTATTTAGTCATATAATTTTCTTTTGAAGTACATATTATTTCTGTATGTGGATACATATTTCTGTCTAGTATCATTTACCTCAGCCCAAAGAACTTTCTTATCATTTTGTGTTGTGCTGGCTTGTTGGCAATAAATTCTTTCAGCTTTTCTGTGTCTGAAAAAAAATCTTAATTTCTTCTATTTGAGATGCTTTTGGTTGGCATAGAATTTCAGGTTGATGAACTTTTTTTTGTTTAGTTGAAATATGTTGCACCATTGTCTTCTTGTTTGCATAGCTCCAAAAAAGTCTTCTGTTATCTTTGTTTCTTTTTTCTCTGTCTGCTTCTAAGATTTTATCTTTTATTTATTTATTTTTTGTGAGATGGGGCCTTACTCTGTCACCCAGGATGGAGTGCAGTGATGCGATCTCAGCTCACTGAAACCTCTGCCTCCCGGGTTCAAGTGATTCTCCTGCCGTAGCCTCCTGAGTCGCTGGAATTACAGGCTATTTATGAGGGATCTGCCCCCATGACCCAAACACCTTCCACTAGGGCTACCTCCAACATTGGAGGTCACATTTCAACATGAGATTTGGAGGGGATAAACATGTTACTTTGTTACTATGTTACTTCCCAACATTGATTTCATTTTGAAACCTACTTAAAATACTTTAGACAATTTGACATTGTTACATTGGTCAATGATTTTCTTCATTTTTAAACTATTATTTTTCTCTGCCTCATTTTGGATAATTCTGCTGTTAGATTTAAAAGTTCATTGATCTCATCTTCTATAATTATATTTGCTGTGAATATTTAACAGTCTATTTTAAATTTTAGATAGAATTTTTTTTATATATAGAAACTTAAAGTTCTTCCAATTCTCACTTTGATATATTAATGATTAAACTTTTTTTTTTTTTTTTTTTTTTTTTTACATACAGATCACATTGAAATAGATGTCTTTCCTGCTAATTCCAGTATCATTTCTTGGCTTATTGATTGATTTTCTTCATGCTTATGGATCATAATTTTCACCTTTTTGCATGCCTTATAATTTTTCATAGATGCCAGATAATGTAAATTATACATTATTGGGTGCTGGATTTTGTTCTATTCCTTTAGAGAATAAGTTGGTGCTTAATTTTTGTTTTGCTTTGCTTTTTGGTATTCTTTCTTTTAGAGATAGAGTCTCGCTCTGTTGCCTAGGCTGCAGTGCAGTGGCATGATCTTGCCTCACTGCAACATCCACCTCCCAGCTTCAAGCAAGTCTCCTGCCTCAGTCTCCCAAGTAGCTGGGACTTCTGGCGCATGCTGCCACGCCTGGCTAATTTTTAATATTTTAGTGGAGATGGGGTTTCACCGTGTTGCTCAGGCTGGTCTCAAACTCCTGAGCTCAGGCAATCTGCCCGCCTTGGCCTCCCAAAGTGCTGGGATTACAGGCGTCAGCAACCGCACCTGGCTGCTTTTTGTTTTTCTTTTAAAGAATGTTGGGCTTTGTTCTGACAGATATTTATATTGTTTGTATCTTTTTTTTTCTTTGAGGCTTGTTTTTTAGTCATTGATATGGCAGTTTTAGAGTCTCCTTTCTCTAGGACTAATTCAGCCTTCTACTAAGGTAATATTCTACTGAGAACTCCGTCTGGTGGTTCATTTATTATAGGGTCTTTCTGTTCTGACTGATGGGCATACATATTTGCAGCCTTGTGTATACTTCAGGAATTGTTCAGCCTACTGCTTTCCCTGTCCTTGGGTAATTTTTTTTTCCTCCTGTATGCATGGATAAATAGTCAAAGACATGAGTGAATCCGTCTGAAATTCTGCCCAGTAGTCTCTCTTTCTAAACAGTTTTCTCTGCTGTCCTTCTCTGTTTCCAAATCCAGCCACCTTGGATTATTCAAATTCTGATCTCTGTCTCATCACCTCAGCAGGATCTTCATTCTTTGTTTGGGTTCTTCCTTCCTGCTGGGCGTTAAACTGTCTCCATGCAGTAAGCTAGGGCATCAAGGGATTTATGTCATTTATTTCTTTTTCTTTCATCTCTGGCTGCCTGTTGTCCAACCTTTGAGAGCTGTTCTTTTACATGTGTCTTCCTGCTTTCCAGTTGTTAAAGGAAAGTGAAAATAATTTGGTTCCTCTTATTCTGCTTTAGTGAGAAGTAGAATTCCAGTAATGTTTTAAATACTCATTTAGCTAATACAGTTTTTAAAAATAAAGATGCCAAATGGTACTTTCTTTATGGTGGTGAAATAGACATAATGTAAAACATCATTTTAACTGTTGTTAAATATATAATTCAGTAGCATAAAGCATTCACATTGTTGTGCAGTCATCACCACCATCCATCTCCTGAACTCTTTGCACCTTGCAAAACTGAAACCCTATACCCATTAAATAATGACTCCCTATTCTCCTCTCTGCCCAGCCCTTAGCAACCACCATTCTACTTTCTGTCTCTATAAGTTTGATGACTTTAGCAATCTCATAAATGTGCAATCATATAATATTTGTCCTTCTGTGTCATCTTATTTCACTTTGCAAAATATCTTCAAGGTACATCAGTTTTGTGTAAGAATGTCTTTCTTCTTTAAGGAAAGGTTTATTACAAAGAGTTGACTCACATAATTATGGAGTCTGAGAAGACTCAAGTTCTGTAATCAGCAAGCTGGAGACCCAGGAGGGCTGATAGTAAAGTTCAAGTCAGGAGAACTAATGGTGTGAGTTTCCGTCTAAATCTGAAGGCGGAAGACTGATTTCCCGGCTTGAAGATATAGGCAGAGAGAGTGACTTCTCCTTTACTCAGCGTTGTTGCCCTATATACACTTTCATCCAGTTGGATGAGGCCCACACAAATTGGGGAAGGAATCTGCTTTACTAAATCTACCCATTCAAATGTTAATCCCATCCAGAAACATCCTTTCAGTCACACCCAGAATAATATTTAATCAAATAACTGGTTACCTTATTTCTCATTCCCACATAAAATTAGCCATCATGCCATTCACCCATTTATGTACACTTGGGGTACTTCCACCTTTTGGCTATTGTGAATAATGCTCCTATGAACATTAATGTACAAGTATATCTGTATGAGTCCCTGCTTCCTTTTGGGTATGAAGTGGTATTTTTATATAGTTGTTTTATATGCTTAGTTGAGGTTTAGAATTCTAGTTACTGGATCACTTTAATCACTAGAGCCATGCTTTTAAAAAAACAGTCATGTCACATCTGATGCATATTTAGGTTATATGGATTCAAATCTATTATATTTTATAGGTGATCAAAGAGATTTTCAATGGAAATCTTTCGTTATACTCGATTTTTGTATAATTTGCCTTTGGAACCCAGTCTCAGGGTAAAACGCAACTTTATAGTATTGCTTTTCTTTTACAAAGCAGAAAAATAACTTCTGACAGTTCTTTTCTATATGTCTTATCAATGCTAAGGAAGTAAAAAAATCTATATCAGGTTCTCTAGTTGACAGGAAAAATTGAGAAACGTCTTTTTACTTAGTTGTTCATTTTATCATTCAAAGGAATGTTTTGAGCAAAGCCAAACCACATTTTTGTATTCATAACTGTTTATTCTACATAATGGGAAAAAGGGGGAGCTAGAATATTATATAGAATTGGTATGGTGATTTTGAAAGAACACGGAGTTCTGTTTTGAGAGATATGTTTATTTTATTAATCCCATCTACTACTAAGCTATGATTTTAGACAAGCCATTTTACCTGAGTTCATTTTCTTGTCTGAAAGTCAGTGAAGATTATAATACTTGTTACTATTTCACAGGATTGTGATGATCAAATGAAGTAATGTGTGTGAAGTGCTCTGAAATCTTTAAAGTGACATATAGATGTTAAGGCTGCATTTTATGAACTAAGTACAGAAAAGAGCTATTAGAAGCAACATGTACTCATGTATGGACAGTTTCTGTGTCTGATTAAAAACATTTGTAAGTTTTGAATTGTAGATGACTGTGAAGTAAAGAAATCTCATTTTGCCCCAGAACCTCAATTCACTGGAAGAAGTAAAGTGAGAATATTCTAGCCATCGCAAGTCAATTTTTGATATTAAAACCCTTATATCTTTATTTTGAAAAGGTTTATAAGGTGGTAAGAACTTTATTCATGAGATTGTCAGCATATGTCCCTTTTTAAGGCCAGTGTATGCGACATTTTCATCTTACTAGAGTTTACAAACATTTTTTATATTGAGGATAGTGTATTTTTGTGCGAGTTGAATTTGATATAAGAGTTTTTAAAGAGTGCTAAACAGTGATTCTTTTAATGAAGCTTTTGGTGGCTTGTTTTTGTGCTCTACAGAGAGAGGTTAGTGACTGGAGGTAGACAAAATACTTTTTGCTCTAGCATATTTCGATGATGTTCTATACAGAAGGATGTGTTATATTTCTGTGAGAGACAGAAATAAAGTGTTATTTCTGAGATACTTCTTTTGTAGGAAAGGGACTGGTTTGCTTCAAAACATATTGTAAGAGCTTTTGTCTTCAAGAACTTGAGTTAGAATGAAGAAGCTAAACACCTAACCTTTATTTCTTGATTAGACAAAAATGATTTCACATCTGTTTGGAAATGAGTAAATTTGAAGTTTTAAGTTTTTTGTGTGATTTTAGAAATGACCCTTTGATGACAGATAATGAGAACTTTTGCCTCATCCTGCAATATGAACCTAAAAGATATTAAATGCTTGTTGACAGACTGATTCTAGGGCTGGTACAGGAAAGATACAAGATGAGGCTGAAGCATCTTTTAATGGTAGAAAGTAAGGAAGTGCAGAAAAAGCAAAAGGATAAGAGCATGTCAAAAGGACACAGGAGGTATCTGAAAGAGCTTACAATAGTCATGGCTGGAACAATTTGAGGAGCAAAATAAATGATGTAGTATTGGATTATAACCTAAAGTATACAATAAGTGTCCACAAGTCCATGCTGATGTAAATGTTATTGAATAATTGTGTAAATGGATGAAGAGAGATCAATCTTCCATACAGAATAATTATAATAATATATGTAGATGTTTTTTGCTATAGGAGGTAGAGCATAATTCCTCCTCTTTCCTTGAGGGCAGGCCAAACATAGTTACCTCCAAATAATAGATTATGGAGAGGGAAAATAGTAACTTTATAGTGGAGAAGCCTGGAATATGGTACCTTAATCAAGTAATGAAGGTTAGCATCTTTGGTGATGGCTTGTTGATAATCATGTTTCCCTTGCCATGATCTCTTGAGAATGGCAATAGATCTCAGTGATATTCTTTCCAGAAATCATAACTCTAATCTAATCATAAGGAGAAACATTCGATGAACCCAAATTGAGGGTCATTCTGTAAAATACCTGCCACATAGTCCTCAAAACTGTCAAGATCTTGGAAAAGAAGGGAAGACCAAGAATTATCACAGACCACAGAGACTGGGGAGAGATAATAATTACATGTAATGTGGTGTCCTGAATGGAATCCTGGAAGAGAAAATGAACATAAATGGAAAAACTGGTGAAATATGAATAATGCTTGGGCTTTAGTTAGTAGTAATATACCAATATTGGTTTATTCATTTTGATAAATGTACCGTGATGTTATAAAATATTACTAATAGGGGAAAGTGAGTAAAGGGTATAATACACTCTTCTCACTGTCTTTCAATTTTTCCGTCAGTCTAAAATTACTGCAAAACTTGGCCATGCATGGTGGGTCATGACTATAATCCCAGCACTTTGGGAGGCACTTGAGTCCAGGAGTTTGAGACCAGCCTGGGCAACATGGTGAAACCCTATCTTTATGAAAAATACAAAATATAACCTGGCATGGGGGCACCCACCTGTAGTCCCAGCTACTCAGAAGGCTGAAGTGGGAGGATCATTTGAGTCTGGGAGGCAGAGCCAAGATTGTACCACTGCATTCTAGCCTAGGTGATGGAGTAAGACTTCCTCTCCCCTCTAAAAAAAAAAAGAAAACAAAAACCAAAACAAAACTCCTTGACAGAATTTTGTTGGTTGGTTGCATGGAATTGGAATCAAATGATGTGAAGAATAGAAACTGTGTAAACTAATTTTTGCTAGTTGGCATGTTTTAACAATTTTCTCCCTAAAAATGGAATAATATGTTACATTCATACTATATATTTATAAGTTTCTTCATTCATAAAGAGTCATTTCAGTTGTATATAAATTTGATGACTTTTTAAAAGTCATATTAATGTCTGAAACTTTTAAATGAGATTACTAAGGTACAAATTAATAGCTGTCTGTTTTGAAGGGAAGAAGTTAATAGTTTAATATAATGATGTGTAGAATCTGAGTTGTGGTTGTTTTTAGAATTATGATTTTGAAAGTGCTTATGTTAATATTGTGCTTGATCATAATATAGTATTTTGGGAATTCAATTGAGTAGCTTTATCAGTTAAAGCAACACATAAAAATTAATAGAACAAAAGAATACTTTAAATTAAAATATAATCCTTGTTACAAACTATGAAAACGAATGTAAGTAAATTTCATATTATTTCTTTTCTAGATTTATTATCAAGGATAGATTTGGATGAACTAATGAAAAAAGATGAACCGCCTCTTGATTTTCCTGATACCCTGGAAGGATTTGAATATGCTTTTAATGAAAGTAAGTGGTATATCTACATATAGTATATGCAAAATTTATTTGACAATGCTCATAGAATAATAAGACAGATATTATTTGCTACTTTTAAAGGCCAAGTAGAATGTTTTCTGTATTCTTTTGAGAAGTAAGGGACTTATCCTTGCATGGTGAAATTTTTCATTCAAGTGAAAGAACCAGGTAACAATTTCCTGTAGTTGTCAAGTTATGTAAACTAATCGTCATGAATTTGATTCAGCTTATGCATTTCAACCTTGAGTGTTTAACTCCCTGGTTGACATGCATAAGGATAAGAGCAATTTGAACTCCTAATTAAATTATAGAGAAAGATGCTACTGTTTCACATGTTACTTAAAGTATCTGGCAATAATTATCTGTAACAATGTTTTAAAGTAGCTTTCCATGATTTTTCAGGCAACATCCTTGTTTTAAAATTTATTAATTCAGTTCTGAATAAAATAACCTTTACATTTGGGATGTGGAGGAACATACTATAGATTGCAAGGATATTTCTGGAACAGAGAATCATGATTCATTGGATTAATAATACACTGTTACACTTGAAGGGTAATGTTATTACAGGGTAGGTGCATTTGAGTTGTAGTTTTCTATTGGTTGTTCTGCATTAACTAAATTGATGCTTTGTCATCATTGTATTAGTGGATATTCCTTTCCAATATTAGTTACAGATAATAAGACTTATGGTGACAGTCATTGTGTACTAAGATGTTTAGTTTAAAGTAAGAGACTAGAAACTTTGATCTTTTCTCTGATATTAATTTTTATAGTTTTTAGTAAAAGTTATTTTATGCCAACAGAAGTAGTAACATTTGTTGCTTGGAGGGGAAGAGTAGTGTAAGCAATTCGCCTGTAGTGTGTTTTTCTCCTGGTTATCCTGGGAATACCCCTGGGGAAAAATCCTGTCCAGGGGCTGAGTGGCTTGGTCTTTTCTCCTTATAAACATGCTGATAATTAACTCACTTAATAGATTAGACTGCCTGGACATGGTGGCTCATGTCTGCAATCCTAGCACTTTGGGAGGCAGAGGTGGGTAGATCACCTGAGGTCAGGAATTCAAGACCAGCCTGGACAACATAATGAATCCTCATCTCTACTGAAAAATTTAAAAATTTAGTTGGGCATAGTGGCATGTGCCTGTGGTACCAGCTACTCTGGAGTCTGAGGCTTGATAATCGCATGAACCTGGGAGGCGGAGGCTGCAGTGAGCCAAGATTGGGTCACTGCACTCCAGCCTGGGTGACAAAGCAAGACTCCATCTAAATAAAAATAAAAATAAATGCAGACTAATATTTGCTATGAGGATTATTTTTCTGTAGAATACTTTGAGCAGGATGACTGGTTTTAGATATGAGAAATGTTTCTCTGAAGAATATCACATAGGCAAGACAACTCTTATGCACATAAAATGGAAATATTTTATAACCTAAATGTTCATCAGGGTGTGAGGTTACCTGTATGCATCACATAGAGACCTCATCTACTTTGAGCCAGAGAGTGGTATACCGTGAGAGGAAAGGACCTGGGAGAAATGACTGGATGCTGCAGACCTCTCCCTGCCTTGCCTATGCTGCTTGATTCCTTCTACCCTTGAAATTATTTGTAAAGCTTAGTCATTATCGGTGAAGATCTTCACTTTGTATGAGTCTGATTTGATACTCTGAGCCTGTGTTAGCTCACTGCTTGTCTCCAGTTTTCATTTGACATCTTACACATATTTGAAGACCTACTTGAGAAATCTCACTGAAACCTTCTGAACCTCTTCTAGGCCACAGAGAGTTTTTATTTTTCCTAAATAATTCTAGACTTCATTGTCTATATGAATGACTGTTGATGAATTTCAATCTTGTTTGTTTAGCTTCCTGAAAAGTTGTTTACCTTCTTAATATTTATGCCTTTACTCCTCAGGTAACCTCTAAGCTTCTTGAGGATGGGGGCCATGTTCATAGCAATAGCTAGCAGAAGTCTTGATACATATTAGGCCTTAAAATATTGTTTGTTTGCTTTAGATTAGAGAGATGAAGGTCAAGAAGAATAACTTTTGAGTACTTGGGGACCATTCTTAATCTGCATGTTTGTATCATATTGACATCTGAAGAAAAAAGTCTAATGAAAAAGATAAACTGTTGCGTGAAAGTTATTTTAATTTTTTATCAGACGTTCTTTGTTGTACTGTCTATATTATTGTAAATATACTTTGAAGTAAAGCAGTGTTGTTTGTTTATCTTCTCAGAGGGACAGTTAAGACACATAAAAACTGGGGAACCATTTGTTTTTAACTACCGGGAAGATTTGCACAGATGGAACCAGAAAAGATACGAGGCTCTAGGAGAGGTATGTCACATACACTACTTTAATTTGTTTTTCCCCATTTCAAATATTCAGAGTAAAAGTTTTGAAGATGCAGCAGTTTATGCATTCTTTCTACGAAATGTGATTCAAAAAAGGTTTTTGCTTTTTTTGTTGTTTATTTTTAGTGGTTATGTTAGAAGCATATTCTCAATTTAAAAGTTTCTGTTTTTAGGCCAGCTGTTGTGGCTCACACTTATAACCCCAACACTTTGGGAGGTCAAGGTGGGAGAATCACTTGAGGCCAGCAGTTGGAGATGGAGTGAGACCAGTCTGGATATTATAGTGAGATCATATCTCCACAAAAAATAAAAAAAATTAGCCAGAAGTAGGGATGTGTGCCTATAGTCCTAGTTACTTGGGAGGCTGAGGTAGGAGGATCACTTGAGCCCAGGAAGTCAAGGCTGCAGGGAGCTGTAATCACACCACTGCACTCCAGCCTTGCTGACAGAGTTAGACCCTGTCCCCCAAAAGAAAAAGCTGCTTCTTTTTTTTTTTTTTTCTATGAAAGAGAAAGAGAAAGGGGGAGAGAGAACAGGAGTCTTGCTCTATTGCCCAGGCTGGAATGCAATCTAAAAATAGGTATTAAAAAACCTCTTTTATGCTGATAATTGTACTTAACAGTGGAGACAGGAAGGAATAAGGAAAGAAAATAAACAGCCAACCAATATTTCATTTAAATCTGTGAAATGCTATGCAAATGCTGAAGAGTGATTTACTTCCATTTATGTGGTCACTTTAAAAATAGGTATAATGTGATACTGAAAAAACATGTATGTTCTGTGGACCTGGGGTGAAGAATTCTATAAATATTCACTGAGTTTACTTGTTCCGGGTCTGAGTTCAAATCATAAATGTCCCTGTTGATTTTCTATCTCGTTGATCTGTCGAATATTAACAATGTGGTGTCAAAGTCTCCCGCTATTATTGTGCGGGAGTCCAAGTCTCTTTATAAGTCATTAAGAACTTGTCTTATGTATCTGGGTGCTCCTATATTGGGTGCATATATATTTATGATCATCGACTCCTGTTGTTACATTGATCCTTATACCATTATGTAATGTCCTTCTTTGTTTCTTTTAGTCTTTGTTACTATCTATTAAAGTCTATTTTGTCAGAGACGAAAGTTACAACTCCTGTTTTTTTTTTTTTTTTTTTCCTTTCCATTTGGTTGGTAAGTCTTCCTCGAACCTTTTGTTTTCAGTCTTTGTGTGTCCTTGCTTATGAGATGGATCTGGATACAGCGTACCAATGGGTTTTGACTTTTTATTCAATTTGCGTGTCTGTGCCTTTGATTGGGGTGTTTAATCCATTTAAATTTAGGATTAATATTGATATTTGTGAGTTTAATATTGTCATTTAATGCTAGCTGGCTATTTTGCCCATTAGTTGATATAGATTCTTCATTATGAAGATACTCTTTACCTTTGGTAAGTTTTTGGGATGACTGATACTGGTTGTTCCTTTCTGTGTGTAGTGCTTCTTTCAGAAGCTCTTGTAAAGCAGGCCTGGTGGTGATGAAATCTCTGAGTCCTTGCTTGTTTGCAAAAAATTTTATTTTTCCTTCATTTATGAAGCTTAGTTTGGCTGGATATGAGATTCTGGGTTGAAAATTCTTTTCTTTGAGGATATTGAATATTGACCCCAACTCTCTTCTAGTTTGTAGGGTTTCTGCTGAGAGATCTGCTCTAAGTCTGATAGGCTTCCCTTTATGGGTAACCTGACCTTTCTCTCTAGCTGTCCTTAGAATTTTCTCTTTTATTTCAACCCTGGTGAATCTAACGATTATGTGTCGTAGGGTTGCTCTTCTTGAGGAATATCTTTATGGTGTTCTCTGTATTACCTGGAGTTGAGTATTGTCCTGCCTTACTAGGTTAGGAAAGTTTTCCTGAATAATATCCTGAAGAATATTTTCCAGCTTGGATTCATTCTCTTCATGACATTCAGGTACACCTATCAAATGTAAATTAGGTCTTTTCACATAGTCCCATATTTGTTGGAGACTTTGTTCATTCCTTTTCACTTTTTCTTCTCTAATCTTGTCTTCTCGTTTCATTTCATTAAGTTGGTCTTTGACCTCTGATATCCTTTCTTCTGCTTGATCAATTCGAGTGTTAAAACCTGTGCATACTTTGCGGAGTTCTCGTATTGTATTCTTCAGTTCCATTAATTCACTTATATTCGTCTCTAAATTGTCTATTCTCGTTAGGATTTCGTCAAACCTTTTTTCAAGGTTCTTAGTTTCTTTACATTGGGCTAGAACATGTTCTTTTAACTCACAGACGTTTCTTACTATCCACCTTCTGAAGCCTAATTCTGTTATTGGAACACACTTGTTCTCCATCAGGCCTTGTTCGCTTGTTGATAAGGAACTGTGATCCCCTATAGAGGGAGAGGCATTCTGATTTTGAGTATTCTCAGCCTTTTTACACTGGTTTCTTCCCGTCATTGTAAATTTATCCACCTGTCGTCTTTGTCATTACCGACTTTCAAATTAGGTCTCTGACTGGAAGTCTAGCTTGTTGATTCCCAGCGCCGAAATCTGAGCAACCCACTGCGCCGGCTAAAACAGCGACGTTAAGATTCTTGGTGCTTTTCTGCCTGGGAATCTCCGGTCTGGCTTCCCTCGAGTCCCTTTTTCAATCAGCTGAATGGGCGACTCTGCCTTCCTGGAGCTCCAAACGTCAACCAAAAGGGGACCCAGTTCTATTTACTCTGCACTGAGAACCGCTGCGTGGAGGCGCCGGCAAAACTGCCTCGCTGGCCACAAGAGTGGCGCTGGCGACCCTTGGGGCTCCTCCGCTGGGAATCTCCTGCTCCGTGAGTAACAAAAATTCGTCTGAAAGTGTGGTGTCCTCTCGTTCTCTGCGCTTTCACTGGGAGCTACAATCCTGAGCTACTAGTGGTCAGCCATCTTGGATCTCTCTCCAAAAAAACTTCTTTTTTACACAAACATATACTTCCCATGACTGTAATATTTTGTATTGAGTCATTATATAAGGAAGCAAATTTATGCAAAATTCTAATTTGATTTTTTAAGTTTTGTTTGGTTTTTGAGACAGGGTCTCACTGTCACTCAGGCTGGAGTGCAGTGGCATGATCTCATCTTACTGCCTCCCAGGTTCAAGTGTCTTGTGCTTCAATCTCTGAGTAGCTGGGACTACAGGCATGCACCACCACACCCACCTAATATTTTTCTGTATTTTTAGAAGAGATGGGGTTTCACCATGTTGGCCAGGCTGGTCTTGAACTCTTGACCTCAGTGATCCCTCCCAAAGTGCTGGGATTACCAGTGTGAGTTACCCCAAGGAGCCTAGAAATGTTTTTAAGAGGTTGAATCCCCTACTATGCCAGAATGAATAAGTGTTCTTTCAGGTGTTTATTTGTGTGAAGAATATTGACATGTGGCTAATAAGTTAAATTTAACCTACTTATATATGACTGGATAAAGGAGTAGGCCTTGTGAACATTAGGTACTTCACATGGTACTGCTTGTAGGAACCTTTGAAAATGTCATTTGCCATTTAGATGAATAGTTCGGTAAAGTGAAACGTTTTACTCATTCTGTGTCATATTAAGTTCCATTTTTTAATAAAAATGTAGATGGATACATAAGTGTAGTGTAATAACTAGTTACATTAGTTTTCTAAGGAGAAACTGAAATTTCTGTATTGTTTTTGAGTGCTAAAAATGAATTACTTGGTTAAATTATCACATAAAGAATATATGGTAATGTAAGTATAATAGCATGAAGAATATACCATTTTCTGGGAGACAGTTCTTGGATCTTCTGCATTTCCGTATGTCTCTGAGCAAAGGCTTTGACAGCTTTTGCTCTGGATCATCTTTTCAAGGACAACTGTATAGGAAACATGCTTCAAAAACAGAGGTGTGTCACCCTCCAAGGCAGTGGGCAGATTTATTTGCTGCCCAGGATAAAAAGATAATACCGCTCCATTTCCCCACTGACAGCAAAAGATTGCTAGGAGACCATTTAGAAGACTTTTCATAAATGTACCAAGATTAAGGCTTTTGCCATTTAAAAGTATTTGATAAAAATAGACTATACATGGTGTAATTTATTGGAAGATATTAATAGTTATGTTACAGGACAGAGGTCCTGTTTCAGACCCCAAGAAAGGGTTCTTGGATCTCACATAAGAAATAATTCAGGGCAAGTTCATAAAGTACAAACAAGTTTATTAAGAAAGTAAAGGAATAAAAGAATAGCTACTCCATAGATAGAGCAGCCCCGAGGGCTGCTGGTTGCCCATTTTTATGTTTATTTCTTGATGATATGCTAAACAAGGGGTGGATTATTCATGCCTCTCTTTTTAACTATATAACCCTATAGGGTGACTTCCTTTTTTTTTGACATGGAGTCTTGGGCTGTTGTCCAGGCTGGAGTGCAGTGGCATGATCTCAGCTCACTGCACCATCCACCTCCTGGATTCAAGTAATTCTTTGCCTCAGCCTCCCAAGTAGCTGGGATTACAGGTGAGTGCCACCACGCACAGCTAATTTTTGTATTTTCTAGTAGAGACATGGTTTTCCCACGTTGGCCAGGCTGGTCTCCAACTCTTGACCTCAGGTGATCCACCTGCCTTGGCCTCCCACATCTAGGGTAACTTCCTGACATTGCCATGGCATTGGTAAACTATCATGGCGCTTGTGGGAGTGTAGCCGTGAGGGCAGCCATAGGTCACTCTCATGGCCATCTTAGTTTTGGTTGGTTTTGGCCAGTTTCTTTACTGCAAACTGTTTTATGAACAAGGTCTTTATGACCTGTATCTTGTGCCAACCTCCTGTCTTATCCTGTGACTTAGAATGCCTTAATTGTCTAGAAATGTATCCCAGTAGGTCTTAGCCTCATTTTACTCAGCTCCTATTCAAGATGGAGTTGTTTTGGTTCAAACACCTCTGACATTTCCACCCTTCCTTTTATAAGACATCCCTTAATCCTAAGGGTTGCAGAGGGACGAAGATCCATCTTCTATAACTTTCTTCAGGCTGAATAGAGGTGATGATATTACTGCCTAACTACGAGGGTCTCTTGTATTCAGTATAGAGTATTCAGAATAGAGAGGAGCTGTCAGAAAGCATTGGTATGGGTCATTCATGACTCTTGAGGTGATATTTGGAATATTAATAAGTGTTCAATTTAGGAAAATGTTGACTAAGCTTATTTTGCATTCCTACACAAAGAGTACAACAACAACATATTCCACAACAGTAAAGCAAAATCAGTAAAATTATCCCAAGTAACTAAATTAGAAGGTGTTACATGAACTGGGCAACTGTTGGAACCAAGCTGAGAGGGGATTGCTAGTCAATTCCAATATATACCCAGCATTTGAATACTGATCCAGATTTTTATACTACTGAACCCTCTTGCTTCTTCTGAGTAGTAGTCAGAGATGATTGGTCACAGGAATAAGTAGGGTTAGCCAAAACTGCAGAAGCAAACTTAAAAACAACTGATAAGACTAGAAATTAATAATGAGTATACCATAGTTCTTGAAACATAATTTCTCTCTCCAGTTTCACATTTTTACTAAAGACAAATCATGGTGAGACCAATTTGCTTTAGTGTGCTTGGCCTGATTATTTGTATAAAGTGCAGCAAGAACAATTATTTTTCACTTAGGCTTTAAAAATTGGCTTTGATGGAACTCTGTTCCATAGGGAATCTCAGATAAGACTTTTTTAAAGCTAAGCCCAGCCATGGATTTGTATCCTCAAATACCTATGTGTTGGGTAAATTACTGTCCTTTTGAGGTCCCAAGATAACTTGGGTCTCCTGAACCTGTTAGGAAGTGACATTGTTTATTTGCCACATGTCAGAAACCCTGTGCAGGGACTGTGTAGGCAAGGAATGAGGCCAGTTCTGCAAGGGGTGTTTATTGGCTCTACAAGTTAACTTTGATTCCTTAAAGGAAAGCATGCTGTTCCAGTCAAAGACTTGGTAAAATAACCAGTTTTTCCAATTGTGTCCTGGGCAAAAGAAAACATATTTTTACTGCACTTATGCAAATAACTATATTGCTCTAAGTTAAGAATACTCACAACTAGTTTTCAAATTTTGGAGAAATTAGGTAGAGAAAAATACTTTGCTCCAAATTTTCCTCACATTTTGAGTATACTTTACTCAATTGCTAAAACTGTAAATAGCTCAAAAGAAAGTTTTCTTGACTGGAAAACAAAACAAAGGATCAGCACTGTTTCAAGCAAAGTTAAAGATTACTTTAGTTTTCTGTTGGTTCAGTCTAATCAGGTAACTCATGTTCTGCTTGATATTCAGAAACACTTCAGGCCTCCATGAAAGTCCTGAAAGATTTTTTTCCTATATTCTGATATTACAACACCTGTTAGAGTCCTGTAGTTGATTATAAACCACTTTCTAAAGAGGATTAAAACAAGACAACAGTTGTCTGTGGATGACAAAATATTTTAGCATAGCCATAGTCAAAAACGCAATTGACAAAGAAATTTGATTACCTCTGTGGCATACAGTGATTTTATGTAACAATTATAATTATTACTGATGACCTGTACTGAGGCATATCAGCATTACAGGAATCTTAACACAATTTTGTGATACATATTAATAACAAGTTTATAGAAATATAACCCAAAGGAAAAGTTAAATACCACTTCACATTTGATAATACTTCCTGTACAACTTTTATACCAAGTAAGCCAAATTTTACCTTTGAATTACTGTACTATTAATGTTATATCCAATTCTTAAGAAAGCCTTATAGACATATCTACACAATTTTAATGTTTGACCACAAGGTAAGATTCTCATAAACTTTCTATAACCTTTTACAAATTTTTGTTAAAAGCAGATCTTTTGTTAAAGACACCAGTGCTCTAAGAAAAGCCTGTTGTGCTTTTATTCCAATGTGCAGTTTACAGAAAAACGGAATAATATCCCATTTACTTTAGCCAATATGCTCACACACAGATTTTTATTTATTAGATTAATTTTTTACAAACCTTCCACACCTTGCTTAAACCTTCGATTTTGTTGCATCTAACTAAAAACAGTCCGTTGTATCTTTAATCTAGGCAGGAAATTCACATTCCCATGCCTTATTAATCTTTTATCAAAAACAGATTTCACTCTCTTTACATGCCTTGTGTGTAGAACTGTTTCTTCCATAGTCTCAATTATATATTAGACTGTTAACTCTAAGTAAGTTTTATTTTTGGTGAAAAACCTTGGTAAATTCAGGCTTTTAATTATGTAATAGGTGTGGAGACTAGCCTAGGACACACCAGGCAAAGTGCATATAAGCGCTGACTCCTTCCAGCATAGCTAGGGGATGTGGCTGATTCCACATGTCCCAGGCCTTACCTAGGATCGAATGCTTCAAACAGGTAAATTGAATAATTTTTAATAGTTGAAGAAGCAGTTTATGATCTTAAAGCATTTAGGGAACTTAATATCTGACCTACGTAATTTAGACCAAATGTTTACATTTTGAAGATATTTTTATTTTGCCAATAATCTTTAAACTGTCTTTATTTCCCAAAGATTACTTAAGTCACACGAACTAAATAAAAGACATTACACCTTTTACTTTTCTGACAGTATATTTGATTTAAGCTCTTATTATTAGACCAATTAATTTAAAGTTCTTGAATATATAAACATCACACACACAACACATGTAAATACACAGAGAGACAGAAGTTAAAGGAGTAATTCCCTAAGCCAGGAATTGGACCCTGAACCTAGGCCATCATTGTGGAAAAGTGAAAGTATGGCCACGTGGTTACAAGGTCAAGCTCCCAAGGACATGACAGACCAGTTTGCTGGGCCGTCTTGAAAACTGGGCTTACAGGTGTCCTAAGCTCATGTTCCATCCTAAGGTGCCCCTCGTTATGACAGAACAATGCAGAAGGACACACAAAGCACACCAGATTCGCTGGAGCTTAAGACTAGCCTCACAAATCCTTTTTCACGTTAATAAAAACATTACTGGAGATAGTGATTTTTACCATTTATTCAACCAGTTTTCACAGAGAGAGAGACTGAGAGAGACAGAGAGGCCAGAAGTCTGACTAGTAAGAAATTCTTGCCCTTTTGCCGGCATGCCAGGCTTCTGGGTTCACTTTTCCTAAGCGGCCCTAGTAACATGGCTGGCTGCACCACAGCCCTGAGGGCCAAGGTACAACACAGAGGAAAGTTATCTTTTTCCCTCTGGCCAGAGCAAAATCCGTGTAACAAAACATAGACATTAGCCCCTCTGCTTAGCACACAGTATCAAACTGGCAAGGCTCAAACTTGCATCTTGTTGGGCCCCGTCATCATTAATCTAACCTTCGACCAGGGGTTTCAACTTGTGATCTCTGGGCAAGATGGTTTCCCTGAGTAATAGAAAAGTTAAGAAAGGGAACAGAAAGAGAGAAAAGCATTGCCTATGGCACAGTAAAGAAAGTGAAAAGCTCAGGGAAGCCAGAGAAAGACCCACTCATTGCAGCAACGCTGAATCAAAAGTTCAGGCGGCTGCTTGTCAGTCAAGAAGGGATCTTTTCCAGCAGCCCCATTAGCGCTTAAGTTTCTTCTTTAGGGAGGAAAAAGCTTCCCATGTCCCACAATCCTGTACATGCCTAATCCTGTCACTCATAACCATTAGCAAAGAGTGCAAGGCAGATTAATTCAAACAGAAAAGCATTTAACATCCCATGGTGCCAAAGCCATTCTTAGCCTAAAGGGTCTCTACTGAGAGGGGCCTCTAACCCCTAAATCTTAGAAGGTGCTCTAACCCTCCCCAGTGGGCCTCTAACTCAGGTTTGTCCTTGTCTTTTATTAAGAGGCCTCTAACCAACTCTGTCTTAGGAGAGATGCTAACTCCCCTAAGTTGGACCTCTAACCCAGTCCCATCCTTTACCCCGTACCCCATCACATACCGAAAGTCAGCCAATCAGTGCTGCAGTCTTTTTCCTTTTGATAAGGGGTGGGGGTTGGAGGGGGATTTCTTCAGTATCATCTTGTCCGGGTTTACCAGAAAGATGTTATGCCACCACTTACCAAAGTTAGCCTTTGGGTTTGAACTTTCCACACTATAGTCCCTTCTGTGGTTGTAGAAAGATGTTACAGGAAAGAGGTCCTGATCCAGACCCCAGGAGAGGGTTCTTGTATCTTGCACAACAAACAATTCAGGACAAGTCCATAAAGTGAAAACAAGTTTATTAAGAGAGTAGAGGAATAAAAGAATGGTTACCCCATAGACAGAGCAGCCCTGAGGGCTGCTGGTTGCCCATTTTTTATGGTTATTTCTTGATGATATGCTAAACAAGGGGTATGTTATTCCTGCCTCCCCTTTTTAGACCATATAGGGTAACTTCCCAATGTTGCCATGGCATTTGGTATACTGTCATGGTGTTGGTGAGAGTGTAGCAGTGAGGACCAGAAGTCACTCCCGTGGTCATCTTAGTTTTATTGGGTTTTGGCCGGCTTTTTTACTTCCACCTGTTTTATCATCAAGGTCTTTATGACCTGCCTCTCGTGCCCACCTCCTGTCTCATCCTGTGACTTAGAATGTCTTAAATGTCTAGGAATGCAGCCCAGTAGGTCTCAGCCTCATTTTACCCAGCTCCTATTCAAAATGGAATAGCTCTAGTTCAAACATCTGACACTTAAATTCAAACTTCAGATGTTTATCATTATAATTTAGAAAATGTAGGCTCTTATGTAACTTTCCACAGATCCTAGAAAACAGATAAACCTTTGTATTTAAATTCTGGAAATAATTTAGTATTTAATGTTAGAGTTTCATTAAGTGAGAAGCTGTAGAAAGGATTTCATCAAATCCTGGACATAGAAGCACTAAAAACCATCTTGTCTTCTGATTGATCATCACAGGGGAGTATACAGTTAATAGTGCAAATTTGAGTTTACTGCCTGAGAGCCTGCCTTAATAAATAGCTTTTTATATGCTTAAGATTGAAGTCTTAAGGAAACAGATTTTGATTTCAACCAGAAATCTAAACAAAACCCCCCCCCTTCATTTTTTTTAGCATTTTCCTACTGAATATCGAGTTTTGTATTTAGCTGAGTGCTGCTATATATGTTTCACAACTGTTGTTTTAGTTTATGTTTATTTCTTTCTTAGGGAGATTATTATAGCAGTCATTCAGTAGGAATTGTTTTTAAGTCTTACTCCTGAATGCACTATCATTTCTATGTAAATTAAACTTATTGTGTAAGTAAAATAAACTGAGATGTCAGTTTGTTTTTTAGAATGCAGTGTCATAATACACAAAAGATTATTCTTTACATTCACAGTTATGTTTTTGTAGTCAAACAAATGCTTTTGCTAACATGTGTATATATTTTTATACTACCCATATAGAGCTTGAATAAAATACATCGCCCTTAATAAGTTTGGATAATTTTTCTCCAAAGTTAGAAAAATATTGTCAGCTTAAGGAGGTGGGAGAGTGGTGTGAAATGGTAACTCTTAAAGTACCATTTTAGTACTTTAGTGTATATGTAATATATATTGGAGTTGAATGTCAAAAAATAATGTTTCTGTTAAACTCAGAGAAAGACTGGAAAGGCTATCATATTAAGTAGTAAATATGATGGTAGAAACCAACATGTAACCTTTGAAATTTTATGGTTTTTCTCTTTCATGTCAATACTGAATTATTATAACATTAAATGGAGAATTTATAATTCAGCAGAAATTATAGAAAGTGCTATGAAAAATTCAGTTTTCTTGCTAAATTTTAGTCTTTGTGTTTTCATTTATACATATCTGGAAAACCTCTTTAAGAATTAATAAATTGTCAATATGTTTAAGAAGAGAGTAGCAGCAATTAGGTAACCTTATAAGCCTGTGTTTTTATTGATGGATGGGATCACACTTATAAAAACAACTAAGAGTATAATTTTATTCTCTGGACCTAAATTAGTAATATGTTTTCTAAAATAATGGAAAATTACTGAAAAATAATTACATTTTAAAAATGAGATTAAACAATATAGGCCAATGCCATCTTAAATGATTTTTTCAGTGACTGTATTCACATATTTGAAACTATGAACAACTTCATTATTTTAACACTCAAATATTTGAATATAATGTGATTTTCTGTATATAATTGATACCTTTATGTAATGTGAAATTCACACATCTTATATTGTACGGGCCATTAGGAGATCTGGGTTATAGTTCTGGCTTAGTCACATCTGTATAACTTAAGAAAAGTGGTATTTGCAAGCCTCTGTTATAAAATGAGAATAAAATTATTTTTACTGTTGTGAAGAATAAGATGGGTAGATATGATATTTTATATTTTTTAATGTGCTGTGCAAATATTAGGATTGAAGAAAATGCATTGACTAAACTATTGATTAAGAAGATTTCTAATATATTGATATTATAAAGGTTTAGTTTGCTGATTTTCTCTTTTCACTCTGTCTGCTTATTTTTACTGACCTCAAGCTTATCTTTCTATAGGAGAGATGAGGAAATGACCATTGGCCCAGAATTTGTTAGCAGACTCCTTTTACTTCCATCTTCCTCTGTAATATCCATTTCTACAGGTGGAGTACTGCATATAGGATAGTATTACTAAGTAGGTGTCTTAGAATAGAAAAAGAAAGTTGCTGATATAATTTTCCACGTTTTGTGGTTGAGAAAAACTATAAGCCTCTTTTAAAAGGGGAGAGATAACAAGGGGAGAGATGCCAGATGTAGGTGATGGGGAGGAAGGCAGCAAATCACACTGCCACATGTGTACCTATGCAACAATCTTGCATGTTCTTCACATGTACCCCAAAACCTAAAATGCAATAAAATAAATGGAAAAAAAATAGGGTATTGACATATAAACAGACACAGACCAATTGAACGGAATGCAAAGTGCAGAAAATACATAGAAAGCCCAACTACACATGAAAACTTATTTTATGTTAAGGTGCAATCATAAATCAGTGAGGGAAAAGGAACTTTTAGCAATTGACTCTTCATCACTGTGCACCCCAGAATGAACTATAAAGGAATCAGAGAAGTAAATGCAAAAAATGAAATAAAACCTGCCAACCCAGTAGTACTGAGTAGGGTCTTGAAATACCCACCTAATAATAGAACGTGGATTCTAACAAAGAATCTGAATTCTTTGGAGAAATGTCTGATTCCTGACAGGGGAAAGAAATGAGTGCCATGAAATGCAATGAGAATATTTTGTCTTATCGAATAGCAAGGAAGATTCCAAACACTACTTGCCTTTCTAAAAGTTGAGAAGGGAAAGACCACAACAAAAAACAGAAACAAACAAACAAACAAACAAACAAAAAAACCCAAACCAAACCTCCCTTACAAATACATCAGTGGGTAAAAGGCATGAACCAGTGGTTCATAGGAAAATAAATGCAAATAGTCTTTAAACATATGAAAAGATGTTTAACTTCATTTAATAGAATAGACAGTAGAGAAACAGGACTTCTCATATCTTGCTGGTGGGAGTGTAAAGTAATAAATTCTTTTAAAGGAGAAATTGCCAGTATCTTATAAAATTACGATTGTATTTTCCTGTGTGTATGAGAAAGGAAAGGAAATAAATACATATATTTGTTTGTTTATTTTTGTGGAAAACACTGGAAAGACAATAACCACGTTTATCTATGGAAAATGTGGAGGAATGGGATGAAGGAATGGCCTTGTGAATTCTCTAATACCTTTTTGTGTGATTTTGATATTTGAACCATATACAAATTTTGATATACTTAAAGAATACCCTAAAATTGAAAAGAAAATGAAACATATGAGCGTAAGTATGCATCTAGTTGGTAATGTAGCTGAGCAGAGAAAAAAAAAAATTACTTCAAATATTTGGAATACAGTCAGTCCTTCCTTTGCTGGATATATCCTCAGGATAAAAACAATGGCCATTGAAATGTTAAAATTCACTTAGTGAATTACTGGTTTTGTTTTCTTCTTTCTTTCTTTCTCTTTCTTTTCTTTTCTTTTCTTTTCTTTCTTTTCTTTCTTCTTTCTTTCTTTCTATTATACTTTAAATTCTGGGATATATGTGCAGAACGTGCAAGTTTGTTACATACGTATACATGTGCCACGGTGGTTTGCTGCACTCATCAACCTATCATCTACATTATGTATTTCTCCTAATGCTATCCCTCCCCTAGCACTCCACCCCTTAACAGGCCCCAGTGTGTGATGTTCCCTTCCCTGTGCCCATATGTTCTCATTGTTCAACTTCCACTTATAAGTGAGAACATGCAGTGTTTGGTTTTCTGTTCCTGCGTTAGTTTGCTGAGAATGATGGTTTTTCAGCTTCATCCATGTCCCTGCAAAGGACATGAACTCATTCCTTTTTTATGGCTGCATAGTATTCCATGGTGTGTATGTGCCACATTTTCTTTATCATAGTCTAATATTGATGGACATTTGGGTTGGTTCCAAGTCCTTCCTTTGCTGGGTATATCCTCAGGAAAAAAACAATGGCCAATGAAATGTTAAAATTAACTTAGTGGTTTTACTGTTACACTGATAGTGGTGCAATAATTTTGAAACAAGTTTAATAATATGATATACTAAAATAAATATGTAAATGTAATTGTGAACCAATATTTTCAGGATTAGAGAGAGATGAATATAAAATCAAAGCAGTTAAGAAAATTTTGGGAATATCACTATAAACTCATCATGTTTTAAAAATGTATTTTCTAGATCTACTCACCAAAAGGGCTTGGGATCTGCTTAGCTTCTGGTGCGAGCCTCATGTTGCATCATAAAATGGCAGAGAAAGGGAAGGGGAGGCAGACATTCCAAAAGGGTAAAACACAAGAGGCAACCTCACTTTGTAACAACCTGCTCTCTAGAGAACCAGCCCATTCCCACAATAATTAATCCAGTCCCGAGAAATAACCCAGTCTTGAGAAAAAGACATCAATCTACTTTAAGAACCTAATCACTTCTCACAGGTGCCATCTCTCAATACAATTACATTAACATTTAAATGTAAATGTGACTTTTGTCAGGGACAAATTACATCCAAACCATAGTATTCCATCCCTGGCTCCCCAAAACCGATGTCCTTCTTATATGCAAAATATATTCGTTTCAGCTGGGCACAGTGGCTCATGCCTGTAATCCCAGCACTTTGGGAGGCAGAGGTCGGTGGATCACTTGAAGTCAGGAGTTTGAGACCAGTGTGGCCAACATGGTGAAACCTCATCTCTATGAAAAATACAAAAATTAATAGTGGTGGGCACCTGTCATCCCAGCAACTCAGGAGACTGAGGCAGGAGAATTGCTCGAACTAGGGTGGCGGAGGTTGCTGTGAGCGGAGATCATGCCACTGCACTCCAGCCTGGGTGACAGAGCAACATTCCTTCCCTCTCTCTCCCTCTCTCTCTCTCCCTCTCTTTCTCTCTCTCTCTCATATAATATTATATATATAATAATATTAATATATTATTAGCAATTAATATAATATATATGTATGATATATATTATATATTTAAAATATATGTATTATATCTATATATATATTATATTATCTATATAATTATTTAATCGCAAAGGTTCCCAGAGTCTTAACTCATTCCAGCACCAATTCACAAGTTCAAATTCCAAAGTCTCATGTGTGACTCAAGGCAAGCTCCTTCCAGTTGTCAGCCTCTAAAATAAGAAATAAGTTATCTACTTCTAAAATACCATGGCAGGACAGGCATAGGGTAAACTATATTAGTCTGCACTGCTATAAAGGAACACCCAAGACTGTAGTTTATAAAGGAAAGAGATTTAATTGACTCACAGTTCCACATGGCTGGGAAGACCACAGGAAACTTACAGTCATGGCGGAAGAGGAAGGAGGCATGACTTACATAGCGGCAGAGAAGAAGTGAGCAAGAGAACTACCGAAACACATATAAAACCATCAGATCTCATGAGAACTCACTCACTATCATGAGAACAGCACGGAGGGAACCACCCCATGATCCAATAACCTCCCACCACATCTCTCCCTCAACACTTGGGGATTACAATTCTAGATGAGATTTGGGTGGGGACACAAAGCCTAACCATATCATAAACATTCCTTCCAAAAGAGAGGAATGCACAGAAGAAAGGAATCACTACCTCTAAGCAAGTCTGAAACCTATAGGATAGGTATCAAATCTTAGAACTCCAGAATCATCTTTCACTTTATGTGCCACCTCCAGGACACAATTGCAGGAGGATTGCAAGGTGAGGGATGGGTTCCCTCAGTTTTTGGAATTCTTCCCCTATGGAATCCTGGGTGATGCCTGTGTGCTGATCTTTCAGTTTGGGATTGCATGCTTGTGCCTGTGGCTTTCTCGGGCTGCTGTTTGATGTAGTTTGAATATATGTCCCCAACAAATCTCATGTTGTCTTGTAATTCACAGTATTGGAGGTGGGGCCTGGTAGGAGCTGATTGGATCATGGGAGTGGATTTCTCATGAATGGTTTAGCACCATTCCCTTGGTGTCCTTTTTGTAATAGTAAGTCGTCATGAGATCTGCTTGTTTAAATGTGCGTGGTACATCCCCCTACCTGTCTCTGGCTCCAGCTCTTGCCATGTGAGACACCTGTTACCTTTTTGCATTTTGCCATGATTGTAAGATTGCTGAGGCCTCCCCAGAAGCTGAGCAGATGACAGCACCATGCTTTCTTTAAAGCCTGAGGAACTGTGAGCCAATTAAATCTCTTTTCTTTACAAATTATCCAGTCTCAGGTATTTCTTTAAGCAGTGCAAAATAGTCTAACACAGTGTCACATATTGCTGGTGACTACAGTTCTGGGGTCTTGAGGGTGGGTAGCCTTGTACCTGTCATTTCACTATGCATTCTATTGGAGACTCTCTGTTGGGGCTCCATCCCTGCATGAGGATTCTGCCTGGGCTCCCAGGCAATTTGATACCTTCTTTAAAATCTAGGTAGAAGCTACCATGATCATCTGGCCTGAACACTCTGCACATCTTCAGAGACAACACCATGTTGACACCATCAGAGCTTATGGTTTGAGAGCAGCAGTACAAGTGGCATCTTGGTTCACTTGAGCCATAGCATTGTGCCACCAAGATTTGTGGCTTGTACTTTTTGGAGCAGCAAGTTTATTTATTTATAAGCTTTGTTTATTGAATGTTTTTAAATAAAGCCACACATGGGGCTGATTGAACAGTGGCTACACTGGAATTTGGGAAGCAGACATATGGAGAGCAGATACTTGAAGGACAGCCTTGAAGATCTCTGCAATGCTTTTAGTGCCTTTTATTCATTGCCTTGATGGTTAGCACCCTGACTTCCATTTAGCCATATTAATTCCCTTAGCAACTGGTCTGTGAGCTACACCCTTGCTTTCCTCTCCTAAAAATACTCTTTCATTCTCTACCACATGGCCTTGCTGGGAATTTTTCAAATATTTTTGCTTTGCTGCCTAGACATTTCTTCCATCATATATGCTATTCCAGTGCTCTAAGTTTGGCCCTCTACAAAGTCCTAGGGCATGGCTACAGTATAGCCAAGTTGTTACTATGCAACAAGCACCACCATTACTTCAGTTCCTAGTAAGATATTCTTTGTTTCCATTGGAGATCTTATCAGAATGGCCTTTATTGTCCATATGTCTATCAGCATTGTGGTCCTGACCACTTAACGTATTCCTTAATTTTTTCATCTTCTGAGCCCTCACCAGGATTGCCCTTCTTTCAGAATTGTGCTTCATTCATGGCAGTACAGGTTTTTTCTTACCTTTCTCCTCCAGATTCTTCTAGCCACTACTCATTACTTAGCTCAAAGCTGCTTCCATATTTTCAGGTATAGCAAACCTCACTACTCAGTACCAATTTTCTATCTTAGTCTGTTTTGTGTTGCTATGACAGAATACCTGAGAGTGGGTAATTGATAAAGAAAATAGATATATTTGGCTCACAGTTCTGGAGACTGGGAAGTCAAAGAAGTATGCTGCCATTGTTTGGCTTCTGTTTTGGGCCTTGTACTGCATCCTAACATAGTAGAGGAGTGGAA
Organism: Sapajus apella; assembly: GCF_009761245.1. Taxonomy (NCBI): domain Eukaryota; kingdom Metazoa; phylum Chordata; class Mammalia; order Primates; family Cebidae; genus Sapajus; species Sapajus apella. The sequence goes on from NW_022436941.1 coordinate 46,266,022, forward strand.
AAGGAAACAGGTGTTCCAAAAGGATAAAATTGGAGGGGGAACTTCACTTTGTATCATGCCTCTCTCTTCAGAATTAATCAGTTCCTGCAAGAACTAATCCATTTGCTCAAAAACTAAGCCATTGTTGCAAGAAAGACATTAACTTAAGGACCTAATCACCTATGCAAGGTACCACCTCCCAATACTGTTACATTGGCAGTGAAACTTCAATTTGAGTTTTGGTGGAGACAAATCACATCAAACCATAGCATGCTCGATTATCCAGGTAGAACCGGAGCATCACATAAGCTATTAAAAGTAGAAGAGGAAGGCGGAAGAGTCTGTTAAAGAGTTGTAGCAGGAGAAGGGGAAGCCACAGAGATTCCACACATGAGAAGGATTTGTTGCACTGTTGCTGGCACTGAGATATAGGGACTCATGCTCAAGCACCAGACAGAGGCCTCTAGAAACTAAGGATGTCTCTTAACTGACTCTGCAAGGAAATGTTGATCTTAGTCCTATAACTACAATAAGTAGGATTTTCCAACAACCTGAACAATCTTGGATGCAGATTTCAGGACTTCCCGATTTTAGCACAACCGACTGGCTCTTTGATTTTAGCCTTCTGAAACCTGGAGCAGAGAAACCGGTAGAATCAACCTGGACTTCTGATCTATAAATTGTGAGATGCTAAATTGTGTTACTTCTTACAGCAGTAATAGACAACAAGTTGATATGGTTTGGCAGTGGCCCCACCCAAATCTCAAATGGTAGCTCTCATAATTCCCATGTGTCATCAGAGGGACCCAGTGAGAGGTAATTGAATCACAAAGGCAAGTTTTTCTTGAGCTGTTCTCATGATAGTGAAGAAGTCTCACAAGATCTGATGGTTTTATAAAGAGGAGTTTCCCTGCACAAACTCTCTTTCTTGTCTGCCGCCATGTAAGACAGCCCTTACTCTTCCACCATGATTGTGAGGCCTCCCCAGCCATGTGGAACTGTGAGTCAATGAAACCTCTTTCCTTTATAAATTATCTAGTGTCAGCTATTTCTTTAAGCCTGAGAACAGATTAATACACCATTATGCAGCCCTACACTGAAATAATTGATTCAGATTAGGATCACTAATGGACACTAATTCCTTTAGGTGAAAGGATGTGAGAGAATAGATTATTTGCACAGTACCAAAGTATCACCTCACAGATTCTTTGGAATTGTATAGGGAAGAATGTACCTTACAACAGAGATTTAGTTGTTAACACTTTACCTAAGTGAACAAAGTTAGAATCACTAATAATAGAACAACCTGACATTGTGTGTTTTCTGATGTGATGCAGCTTAAAGCACATCACATTAACTGTGAATATTCTTTTATAAGTTGACTCTGACTCTAAGCAGACCTTTAGGTGTATCTTCTAATTTTAATGAAATACAAGGGATAGATGAAAAGTTAAATAACGCAAGGACACTATTGGACAAATCTAGAACACAAGACATATGAAAAGTTAATTGGCCTGGTCTCATCAAAACATAAATATCATTAAAATGTCAAGATGATTGTATTGGAAATCAGGGAGACCGTTATACATGAAAATGATTAAGGAGATATAAAGACCAAATGTAGGCCAGGTACAGTGGCTCACACCTATAACCCAAGCACCTTGGAAGGCTCAGGCAAGTGAATCACTTGAGGTCTGGAGTTTGAACCAGCTTGGCCAGCATGGCGAAACTTCATCTCTACTAAAAATAAAAAAAATGAGCTGGGCGTAGTGGCATGCATCTGTAATCCCAGCTACTTGGTAGACGGAGGTAGGAGAAACACTTGATCCTGGGAGGTTGATACTGCTCCACTGCACTCCAGCCTGGGTGACAGAGCAAGACTCTATCTCAAACAAAACAACGCACACGTCCACACACATACACGCGTCCACACACACAAATACAGTGTGTGAACCTTGCTGTGATTTTGGTTTAAAAATGAATAAAAATACTTGTAATTTTTAGGGGCAATTGGGAAAGAATTGTTAAGGTTCTTAAGGGAGATAAGAGTATTTTGGTTATGTAGAAAAATGTTCTTATTCTTAGGAGATACATGTAAACTACTTAGGGAGAAAGTCATGATGCCTGAAAGTTATTTCTAAATGCTTCTTTAAAAAGAGAGAAAAAAACCCACAGAAAAAAAAGGAAGCTTTTATGCAAAAACGTTAGCAGTTGTTCATTCAAAGTGTTTGGTGTAAAGGTGGTTTTTGTACTCTCTTTCAATTTTTCTATATTTGAACATTTTCAAAATTAAATATTAAGAGAAAAGAAGAAGAAAGTTTTAGGAAGCTTGAAGGAGGTTCTTGTATGTGAGTGGGGTAGTTTACTGGCAGGCTTCATTTTAGTGTTCTTGAATAATTCTGTTTTATTTTGATCCCTTCCCATACTGGACTTGGGAATACTTTTTTTCTGGGGTAACAACATCCATTCTAGCACTTGAGTTGTCTCTAATTAGTTTGTTCCATTTTTAAAAGAGATACGTCAGTTAATATTTTGCCTTGAACATACATACCAGGGCTGCTGGCTTTACTGTATTTGGGATCATGGAGGGAATGAAATAGGTGGGTGATTGTTGTGAGGGACAGTCCTCTGTGAGTCTCTCATGCTCCTACATGTCTTACTGGATTTGCCAAGAATGAAAGGCCCTGACTGCTTTTTACCTGGGCCATTCCTCAGGGTTGTGTTTGTAGAGAGCAGTCTTGAGAGTTGAGATAATGTCTCTCTGGGACAAAGAGCAGGCTTGCTTACAGCTTGCTATAAAATAAGAGGCTGTTGTGAGTGTAAAAAACTCAAACTGTTTTTTCTTTGCTTTTACAACACAGCAACAGTTGACACAGAAGACTTCTGTGACCACATGCCTGGGCGTTTCTTTCTATACACCAAGCAAGCAATCAGTTTTCCAAATGGACACCAGCTGGGGGTCCTCTAATTCAATTAACTTCTGAGCTGTCTACAGGGAGATAGCCTCTGACACCACAGATTGAGGGCTCAGTCCTGCAAGATCACTGTCTCTTTCCCACTAGTCCAAGTCCAGGCTCTGGGACATCTGACCAACCCCAAGTTTTGGCTCCCATGAACTCCCTCTTTGGGTTTAATTTGCTAGAGTGGCTCACAGAATTCAAGGAAACATATTCGTCTTTTTATTACAAAGGATATTTTAAAGGATAAAAATAAACAGCCAGATTAAGAAATACAAAGGGGAAATTCTAGAAGGGTCCTAGCTTTCTAAGCACTGGAGCCTCTGTCCCTGTGCACCACCCTCCTCGCCGGGTACATGAATGAATTATTGTTCACCTTCTTGTCAGCCTCCATGTGTTTAACTGTTTAGAAGCTCTCCAAACCCAGTCCTCTTGAAATTTATGGAAGCCTTATTACCTAGGCTTGACTGATTAAACCATTGTTCATTGATGATCAACTTATCTTTCAGCTCCTCTCCCCTCCCTGGAGGTGAGGGTAGGGGGTGAAAGTCCCAACCTTCTAGTCATGCCTTTGCTTTTCTGGTGACCAGCCCCCATCCTGAATCTACCAAAGGGCTGCTTGCTGTCAGTCATCTCATTAGCCTACAAAGAGACATCAGGTGGGAGTATCTAAGGACTTTAGGAGTTGTATGCCATGGTTGAAGACCAAGTATATAGTTCACAATATCATAGCTTCCAAGCTTGGTATTCTTCAACTTCGACCTCTACTACTGCACAGCATCTAAGTAGGCTCATATCTTATTACCCCCAGGGATGCTGGATTCCAAGGAACCAGGGCAAATAAGCTGATGCTGTGCTGTGATGAATAAAGTCCTTTGACCCAGGAGGCTTATGTCTGCTGCCAGCATCCATGAAACAGTAACAGGCTAGCTAATTAGCTTATAAGTAGAGTAAAAAGGTCAAACCCTTTAGTGATGATTGAGTCTTCAGTAGATAGATCTTCAGAAATCCTGTTTTGTGTGACTTTTCACTTCTGCTCTTTACTAGACCTGCATTTTCAGAGTCTGAAGCTTCTAGGGTTCGGCCGGGCTATTGATAACGATAGGAGGCAAATGAATACTAGACAGATCGGGGTGGGTCCCTGGTGAAACCCAACTTTTAAGCCAAAGACAGTTTAAAACCTGAAAGCTAAGCTATAAGTCAAAGCCATGGACCAGATTGAGAACCTCTCTTCCCATTTGACACCTTTCCTCTGATCCCCACCCTTCACATATTTTACATATACCTACCCTTTCCTAATTGGTTCTTTACATTGTTGTGCCCAACTTTGGTACCTTTGTTTTAACCTTTTTTGTATACTCACAAACCATTCAGCATGCATTCTCCCATTCTGAGCCCATACAAGCCCTGGACTCAGCCACACTGGGAAAAAAATCATCATGTCCTTTCTTTGCTGAGAACTGTTTCATCACTCAATAAAATTCTTCTTTGCCCCTCTTGCCCTTCTATTGTCAGTGTGATCTCATTCTTCTTGGACACAGGACAAGAACTTAGAACTTACCAAATGTGGGTACACCAAAGGCTATAACAGCTGTGGCCCACTGCCCTATGCCAGCAGAGGGCAGCCACCCCATGCAATGGGAAGCAGCAGTAGGGCCAGGCCAGTCCTAGAGCTGCAGGCTGGAATGAGGCTAGCTGGCAGAGCTGTTAATTTATCACTGTCCATCAGGCTGCAGACAGTAGGACTAAAAAAGCTAATTAGCATGCTGTAACATCCTTTCTGGGCCTTCAGCATTGTGGTCACCCCCGCCTGGGCACCACTGCATTGCCCTTGTCTGGACACTGCGGGAATTCACTGTGGGAGTAGCTTGCGACATACCTGGTCCAGCTGCAAGCCCCACATAGAGCCCGCTTCTTTGCTGGCACTTGCCTGGAACAGCCAGCTGGACGCTGCACTCCCTTGTTCACACAGCCAAGGTCCACTGTGGGCTGTGCTTGCAGTTGCAGTGGCTGCAGGATCTGTGCCAGAGTGCAGGCTGGGTGTGACCCTGTGGACCAATTAGACAGAGAATCTTCTGTGGTGAACCCAGGCCTAAGTAAGGCCTGGGCAGGGGTGTTGCTGGCCAGAGGTCTCTAGCTGTCAAAGTGACCAAGAAAAATCCCGTGTGATTATTAAACTGCTTTCCTTGTTTAATTGGACAATACTAGCCTTTATTCTGTTATTTAAATCAGAAACTTTACACTCTTTTCACTCTTTATGTTTAACTGATGACCAGTTCTTGCCATTTTACTCTCTTAGCATCACATCTTTCTCCAGCTTCACTGCTGTTGGTTTAGCTTAGGTTTTTATCTAGCCTCTTAACTAGATTACTGTAATTCCTCACTGTTATTGGACTGAGTGTCCCCTTCCACCCCCCGCTGTATTACATTCATAAATTGAAGCCCTAATCTCCAATGCAATTATATTTTGAGGTAGGGCTTTTAGGAGCTAAAGGTTAAATGAAATTAAAAGGTTGGGGTACTAATGTGATAGGATTGGTGGCCTTACAAGAAGGAGAAGAGAGAGTTGTCTCTATGTGTGCACACACTGAAGAAATGTCACGTAAGGACATAGTGAGAAGGCAGCCACTTATAAGTCATGAAGAAAGCCTTCATCAGGAACCAAATTGGAGAGCACCTTGATCTTGGACCTCTGAGCCTCCAGAGCTGTGAGAAATAAATGTCTGTTGTTTAAGCTACCCTGTATACCTGGTATTTTGTTATGGCAGAAGAAGCTGACTATGACACATACCCCAATGTAGTCCATTCATTCCTGCTTCACTCCCACTGTTTTTATCTTTTTGAACCTTTTGTTAACACTGCTATCAGAAGTATGTTTTAAAGTTGCATCTTTGATCAGGTTGGTGTGTTTTTAGAGCCTTTCAAACTCCTTGCCTTGTCATATTGGACCTTTCATAAGTTGACCCTTTTATATTTCTCTAACTTCATCATTTGCCTCCCTCTTGTCCCAGTCCCCATTCAGCCTATGCATGAGCTATATAAACGTACTTGCGTTTTTTTAGTTTATCGTTGTGTTTTATATCTCTGGGCCTCTACTCATGCAGAGAGCATTTGGTGCCAGAGTTACTGTTTAACCACCCCCTCCCATCTGCTTGCAGAATATTTATTTATCTTTCAAGCTTGGATCAACCTCTAAGAAAGCTTTCTCTTATCCACATAGGCTAGGATGACCATCTCTCTCTTCTTTGTGTCTCATACATGCTTTTAAAATAATTATTTTGTTCTTTTGTAGCATGCATAATATATTATTTCCCTTAGTATTTAATATATCATTCTGCCTTTACTAGGCTTGTGTTAGTGAGGTGGCAGGGTAGGGAGGGAGTTCATCATACCAAGGCTAGATGGATAGTTGGGGTTCTTCAGAGAAACAGAACCAGCAGGAGGAATGTAATGTGTATGTATGTTTATATAAACACATATACACACATACATAAAGACATTTATTTTGAGGAACTGGCTCATGTGATTATGGAGGCCAGCAAATCCAAAATCTGATGGGGGTGGCTGGCAGGCTGGAGACTCAGGAATGAGTTGCAGTTTGAGTCCAAAGGCAGTCTGCTGGCAGAATTCCCTCTTGCCTGGGGAAAGTCAGCCTTTATTTTGTTAAGGCCTTCAACTGATTAAATGAGGCCCACCCAATCTGCTTGACTCAAAATAACACCAATTTAAAGGTGACTTTCATCCAAAAACATCCTCACAGAAATATCTAAAATGATATTTGACCAAATATCTGTACAATGTCCAGCTAAATTGACAGATAAAATTTATCATCACAGATGATGATTACATCTAGATGAATTTAGTCTGAGTATACCATAAGGCCTCACATAATTTTTCTCAGCCTCTAGATAATGTCATTTCCTGTGGGGATTCAAGCCCACCAGTTAATACCTACTACTTTATTCCCACCAGAAACTCACCATTTCTTTCTATCTTGTCTGAAAGCTTTCTACCCACAGACAAAGTTGATATGTATTTCAGCACACTATGGTCTATGACCCCACCCCCTGAAAGGCCCCAGTGTGTGATGTTTTCCTCCCTGTGTCCATGTGTTATCATTGTTCAATTCCCACTTATGAGTGAGAACATGTAGTGTTTGATTTTTGATTCCTGTGTTAGTTTGCTGAGAATGATGGTTTCCAGCTTCATTCATGTCCCTGCAAAGGACATGAACTCATCCTTTTTTATGGCTTCCTAGTATTCTATGGTACATATGTGCCACATTTTCTTTTTCCTGTCTATCATTGATGGGCATTTGGGTTGGTTCCAAGTCTTTGCTATTTTGAATAGTGCTGCAGTAAACATATGTGTACATGTGTCTTTATAGTAGAATGATTTATAATCCTTTGGGTATATATCCAATAATGAGATTACTGGGTCAAATGATATTTCTGGTTCTAGATCCTTGAGGAATTGTCAAGGATTGTGTCTTTTACCTTTCACAATGGTTGAACTAATTTACACCCACCAACAGTGTAAAAGCTTTCCTTTCTCCACGTCCTCTCCAGCATCTGTTGTTTTCTGACTTTTTAATGATCACCATTCTAACTGGTGTGAGATGGTATCTCATTGTGGTTTTGACTTGCATTTTTCTAATGACCAGCCTTGGTAAGCTTTTTTGCATATGTTCATTGGCCACCTAAATGTCTTCTTTTGAGAAGTATCTGTTATATCCTTTGCCCACTTTTTGATGTGTGTGTGTGTGTGTGTGTGTGTGTGTGTGTGTGTGTGTGTAAATTTGCTTAAGTTCCTTGTAGATTCTGGATATTAGCCCTTTGTCAGATGGATAGATTGCAAAAATGTTCTCCCATTCTGTAGGTTCCTTGTTCACTCTGATGATAGTTTCTTTTGCTGTATAGAAGCACTTTAGTTTAATTAGAACCCATTTGTCAATTTTGGCTTTGTTGCCATTGCTTTCTTTGCTCATGCCTGTGTCCTGAATGGCATTGCCTAGGTTTTCTTCTAGGGCTTTTATGGTTTTAGGTCTTACATTTAAATCTTTAATCTATCTTGAGTTAATTTTTATGTAAGGTATAAGGAAGGGGTCCAGTTTCAGTTTTCTGCATATAGCTGGCCAGGTTTCCCAACACCATTGATTAAATAGGGAATCCTTTCTCCATTGCTTGTTTTTGTCAAGTATGTCAAGAATCAGATGGTTGTAGATGTGTGGTGCTATTTTTGAGGCTTCTGTTCTGTTCCATTTTTCTATATATCTGTTTTGGTAACAGTATCATGCTGTTTTGGTATTGTAGTTTGAAGTCAGATAGTGTTATGCCTGCAGGTTTGTTCTTTTTGCTTAGGATTGCCTTGGCTATATGGGATCTTCTTTGGTTCCCTATGAAATTTAAAGTAGTTTTTTCTAATTTTGTGAATAAAGTCAATGGTAGCTTGATGGGGATAGCATTAAATATATAAATTACTTCCATTCACAATTGCTACAAAGAGAATAAAATACCTAAAAATACAACTAACAAGGGATGTGAAGGACCTCTTCAAGGAGAACTGCAAACCACTGCTCAAGAAAATCAGAGAGGACACAAACAAATGGAAAAATGTTCCATGATCATGGATAGGAAGAATCAGTATCATGAAAATGGCCATACTGCCTAAAGTATATCACCATTGTTTTTAAATCAGTGTGGCTTGCTCTTCAGTTTTTGATATTATAATAGCACAGTATATTATGGTGGAGACCTACCCAAAGTATAGATCTCTTCCAACCAAATTATGATAGTAAGCCAGTGAATTTAGATAATCCTGTGGCAACACAGCAAATGTATGTTGGGATCCTTCCCACACGAAGACAAATATTGGCTGAGTCTTCTGATAGATATTAAGAAAAAGGCATTTGTAAGATTAATCAGTGAGTATTGGTCTTCTTTAGATTGTTATATTCTTTGTACAGCTGATGTCTTATCAGAGACTGTTTCTGTTACAGGCAGCACTGCTTTATTCAGACCTCAGTCATTTACTATTAGTTTCCATCTGTATTTGTTCATTTTTATACCATTGAAAAAGACATACTGAAACTGGGAACAAAAAGAAGTTTAATTGGACTTACAGTTTCATATGGCTGGGGAGGCCTCAGAATCATGATGGGAGGCTGAAGGCATTTCTTACATGGTGGTGGCAAGAGAAAATTGAGGAAGAAGCAAAAGCGGAAACTCCTGATAAATGCATCAGATTTCATGAAACTTATTTACCATGACAGGTCTAGCATGGGTAAGACTGGCCCCCATGATTCAATTACCTCGTTCTGGGTCCCTCCCACAGCACGTGGGAATTCTGGGAGATACACTTTAGGTGAGATTTGTGTGGGGACACAGCCAAACCATATCACCATGAGGGATCCACTTACAGGCCACACAGGCTAGTCCTATAATAGTGGGACTATTGCCTGGGCAATGTGACTCACACCTGTAATCCCAGCGCTTTGGGAGGCTGAGGCAGGCAGAACATGAGGTCAGCAGATTGAGTCCACCCTGGCCAACATGGTGAAACCCTGTCTCTACTAAAAATACAAAAAATTAGCTGAGCATGATGGTGCACGCCTGTAATCCCAGCTACTCAGGAGGCTGAGGCAGGAGAATTGCTTGAGTCTGGGAGTCAGAGGTTGCAGTGAGCTGAGATCGCACCACTGCACTCCAGCCTGGCAGCAGAGTGAGACTGTGTCTCAAAAAACAAAAATGGACTACTATATGGTGAATTTGTTATATCAGCACTGTAGCTTCTAATATGTCACTGATTTAACCTGCAGTCTCTTTATCTGTCTGGTATTCTCTGTTGTTTCAGAGTAACAACTTGTATCAGCTAGGGTCTATTTAGCATATACTCTTTTAACATATCCAGTTAATACTGGCTGAAGGGTAAACTTATATGTCTCCCGTTTTACAGTTCTAAGTATGGGAAGCATTCTCCATCATATACCATATTCATTCCAATAATAAATTTAGGTAAAGGATACTTCACATATCCTCTGTTCATACCTTATAATTCTCATGCAAACTTTAACCTTAATTCCATCAACCGTAACATTCCCATATCTTTCCAAATCAAGTTTTTTTTTTTTTTTTTTTAATTGCATTTTAGGATTTGTGGTACATATGAAGAACATGCAGGATTGTTGCATAGGTACACACATGGCAGTGTGAATTGCTGCCTTCCTCCCCTTCACCTATATCTGGCATTTCTCCCCATGCTATCTCTCCCCACCTCCCCACCCCCCTGTCCCTCTCCCGTTTCCCCGCAACAGACCCCAGCGTGTAGTGCTCCCTTCCCTGTGTCCATGTGTTCTCATTGTTCAACACCCGCCTATGAGTGAGAACATGCGGTGTTTGATTTTCTGCTCTTGTGTCAGTTTGCTGAGAATGATAGTTTCCAGGTTCATCCATGTCCCTACAAAGGACACGAACTCATCATTTTTGATGGCTGCATAATATTCCATGGTGTATATGTACCACATTTTCCCTGTTCAGTCCATCATCGATGGGCATTTGGGTTGGTTCCAGGTCTTTGCTATTGTAAACAGTGCTGCAATGAACATTCGTGTGCATGTGTCCCTATAGTAGAATGATTTATAATCCTTTGGATATATACCCAGTAATGGGATTTCTGGGTCAAATGGAATTTCTGTTTCTAGGTCCTTAAGGAATCACCACACTGACCAAAACACCAAAAGCATTGGCAACAAAAGCCAAAATAGACAAATGGGACCTAATCAAACTCCACAGCTTCTGCACAGCAAAAGAAACAGTCATTAGAGTGAATCGGCAACCAACAGAATGGGAAAAAATTTTTGCAGTTTACTCATCTGACAAAGGGCTGATATCCAGAATTTACAAAGAACTAAAACAGATCTACAAAAAAAAAAAAAAAAACCAAACAAGCCCATTCAAAAGCGGGGCGAAGGATATGAACAGACACTTTACAAAAGAAGACATACATGAGGCCAACAAACATATGAAAAAATGCTTATCATCACTGGTCATTAGAGAAATGCAAATCAAAACTACATTGAGATACCATCTCACGCCAGTTAGAATGGTAATCATTAAAAAATCTGGAGACAGCAGATGCTGGAGAGGATGTGGAGAAATAGGAACACTTTTACACTGTTAGTGGGAGTGTAAATTAGTTCAACCATTGTGGAAGACAGTGTGGCGATTCCTTAAGGACCAAATTGAGTTTTTTGAAAATGTTTGGAAACATAGCACATTGGGCTCCTGTATTAAGGAGTCTCAGAAATTTTCTTCTTCACCCTGGGCCCTTTTACCCTTATACGTACATATTGCTTTTAATAGCCAGCCAAAATTAGAGAAATTGACTTTGGCCATTCTGTCAGTCTTTGTCTGGGTTAATCTGTCCTACCATCACCTCCAGTGAAGTGAGGACATACTCTTCGTATTATCTTGCCCTCTGGCTTCTTATATTCTTCCAAAGTGGGGTAAATAGATTAGGTTTGTTTAAGGTTCTTCAGTACTAGGGAACTGGCAGAAACTCTCACTGGTCTACCACCCTTCAATAATGCTGCATTAAAATTTTATGTTAACTCCATCAGGTCCTCTATCCCTCTTCATTTCTTAGTAACCGTTAAAAAACTTCAACCCTACTCAGATGAGTCCTTTTGCCATCCCCTTTCCCCCAGCTCCCAATCCCCACCTGACTGGTGAATTATTCTAATTTTCCTGGCATTTGTAAAACCGTTAAGGAGAAGTTGAGATGGCATATCTGATATGGCTTCTGGAACCATTTCTTGATTTTGTAATAGTAAGATTATTTTAAGGAGGGAGGGCATGTAAAAAGAGCTTCCTTTATTGCATTTCTCATCATCTGGGTAAAGGACTTGTTGTAAACATTTTGGGTATTATTAAGCCTATCCAGCATGGCTGGCTTATAGCACATAGCTTATCATCTGCTTCATGTGGGCTATTCCACTTAGCATACAAAGGAGAGGGAAGACAAGAATAAAAAAAACTTTATGATTGCCTTTAGCAAGTCTATCAGACTAACCACCCATCACAATGAGGTTACTGCATGTTTACATTATTTATATCCATTTGTGACTGTTCTTCATTGGTAAATTGTGGTTCCTAAATTAACCCAGACATGTTTCTCCATTCTGTGGTATTCAAATCCAAAGATACAGCTCCTAAGTTAGCCATTTTCATAATGCTTTATTAAGGAAGCCAGTGATGCTAGTCCACAAAAAGAGATACCTCCTTAACACTATACCCTGTGTGTGTGTGTGTGTGTGTGTGTGTGTGTGTGTGTGTGCGTGTGTGTGTGTGTGTGTGCGTGTGTGTGTGTGTGTGTATCTCCTTTCGCTGAATTGACCCTTTTACATTGCATAATGACTTTCTTTATCTTTTTAGATTTGTAGTCTGTTTTATCTGATGTAAGTATAGCTACATCGGTTTTTTTGCTTTACAGTTGCATGGAATATCTTCTTCCACCCATCACTTTCAGTCTGTGTGTGTCTTTATAGGTGAAGTGGGTCTTGTTTCTTAACCATTCAGCAACTCTGCCTTTTAATTAGAGAATTGCATTCATCTACGTTCAGTGTTGTTATTCACTTACTATTGCCATTTTGTTGCTTGTTTGCTGGTTGTTTTGTAAACCCACTCTTGCTTTCTTCTTTTCTTTATGTCCTTCATTGTGATTAAGTAATCTCCCCTGGTAGTATGTTTTAATTTGTTGCTTTTTATTTTTAGTGAATATCATTGATTTTTACATTGTGGGTATGAGGTTTACAAAAAAAAACTTGTAACAAATTATTTAGATCACAAAGAAAAGAAATACACAAGGAAAAAAATTATAAACAATTCTGTATTTTAACTCCATAACCCCCTGTTTTGATTTTTAATTGCCTCAATTTACATTTTTTTATTTAACCTATCTCTTAATAGTTTGCTGTAGCTATTTTTGTTTTTGATAGATTTGGCTTTTGGGCTTCATACTAGAGTTATAAGTAGATTATACACCCCAATTACTGTATTAGAATATTCCAGGTTTGTCCATGTATTTAATTTTACCTGTTGGTTTTTATATCTTCAAATGTTTTCTTTTTGCATATTAGTTTTTTTTTTTTTTCTTTCAAATTAAAGAACTCTCTTTTGTGTTCCTTGTAAGATGAATCAAGTAAGGTGGTGGTGAATTCTTTCAGCTTTTCTTTTTCTAGGAAAGATTTTATCGTTCCTTCATATTTGAAGCACAGCTTTGCTGAGTACAGTATGCTTAGATGGTAGTTGTTTTTCTTTCATCAGTTTGAAAATGTCATCCCACTCCCTCCTGGCCTATGTGGTTTCTGTTGAGAAGCCTGTTGCCAGACTTGGAGCTCTTTTACATGTTATTTGCTTCTTTTCTTTTGCTGCTTTTAGGATCATTTCTTTGTCCTTGACTTTTGAGAGTTAGACTATTGTATGCCTTAGGGTACTCCTATTTTGGTTGAATCTGTTTAGTACTCTCTGAACTTCATATACCTGGATATTTATATCTTTCTCATGTTTTGGAAAGTTTTATGTTACTGTTTCTCCTAGTAAACTTACTACTCATTGCTCAGCTCCCTCTTGAAGACCAATGATCCTTAGATTTGGTCTTTTGAGGTAATTTTCTGTATCTCTTAGGTGGTCTTTATGCCTTTTTATTTTTCATCCTTCCTGTGACTGTGTATTTTCAGATAGTGTCTTTGAGTTCTCTGATTCTTCCTTTCATTGTTTCATTCTGCTGTTGAGAACCTCTAATGAGCTTTTCAGTTAAGCAGATGTATTTCTCTGTTCCATGATTTCCATTTGATTATTATTATTTCAGTCTCGTTAAATTTTCTATGATAAATTTCTAAGTTGCTTTTTTGTGTTGTCTTGTAGATTGCTGAGTTTCCTTAATACTGGTATTTTGAAATCTTGGTCAGAAAGCTTATACATTACTATCTTATTAGGGTCAGACACTGGTTCCTTGCTTTTTCTACTTGGGGAAAGTTATGGTTCCCTGTTTGCTCTTTTTTCTTATGGATGTATGTCTATGTCCTTGCATTGAAGGATTCCAGTTTTCTCTGTTTGGCTTCTTTTGTTTTTTTTTTTTTTCTATTTGATATATTTGCTTAGAGATTCTTTACTGCAATGCTGCTGCCTTCTTTTTGGCTCTAGATGGTGCCTACCATCTTCCCCTCAGTTCCGGTAAAGATTGGCATGCTGTTCATCCCAAATAGGGAAAGCTCCAAAGAGGCTATCTCGGTGTGTTGGAAGGTTGTCTAGTAGTTTTTGCCCAGGTGACCTGTAGAATGCTCCTCCTACAGTGTGATACTGATGAACTACCACTCTGATTTGGTGTCTCATTTGGCCAAGCCACAGAGCACAGTTTCCAGGGCTGTGGATGATAGTTCCACCTCCTCACTTTGTCTCTGCGTGTCCTCAGGGAAATTTCTGTCTTTTGACACTCATGATGCTTATTGTGGCTTAAGCCAGGGATCGAATTTTTGCCAGGGACCCTATGATGGTGGGGAATCTGGTTGCACACTTCAGTTTCACTTTTTCTAGTGTGGAAACTGTGAGCTGGAGAGAAATTTCCCATGTGCTAGGTGCAGGGAAGTATGTGGGGAGAGGTATCACAGAAATAGAAGTCCAATTCTCTTATTTTCTGCCTCTTACATCTCTGTGACCCTGGGAACTGTCTCATTTTCATGTTTAAGTTCTGGGATATTGCTGGTGATAATCTCAGTGCTGTGTATTTGTTTTTGTTTTTCTGTAGGGGAGAGTGACACTAGTTTCTTTATATTCCACCATCTTAGAACTGGATATATAGTGTCTCATCCCTTTTTTCCTATTTGGAATGTTCTGTTATACTGTGACCCATCTTCTGTGAATTATCTGCTGCCTTCATCTTTCATTTTATTTTCTCTACTGGCTTTTTCCAGTCAGCATTTAAATATATGCACAAGTGAAATCATGCCCCAAAGAGTTAAAGAAACCAATAACTAACAGAAATTCTTGAATTTACAGGATGGCAGATAAAGAAACAACTTACTGAAATGTTAAAACTCCTTCTGTTTAGAGATGACTGTTTGAAATCAGTTGGAATCAATATGACCAACTGGACTTTCGGCAAAACGAGCTTGCTCATGTCATAGACTGAACTTCCATCACATTTTTCATACTAACTCACTCCCCCAGAATTTGCACATGGGACCAATGAGGAGTCATGAAGAGATAACTGCACATGCCTGAAGACTTTCCTGACCTTCCCTTTCTTTCTACCAATCACTGCTAATGCCAATGTCTACCCCATAACCCTTTCTAATAAAATTACTGCCATAAAGCACAAGGAGACAGATTTGAGCTTGATGCTCCTGTCTCCTTGTGAGGAGATTTGCAATATAAAGCTTTTCTTTTCTCAGAAGCTCAGTGTTATAGTATTGGCTCCTAGCACATGAGGCAGAATTTTGCTTGATAACAGTCTTTTCATTTTAAAAAACAACAACAAAAAAAAACATTAAGCATTTATTTTGCCTACAACTCTGTGGGTTAGCAGGTTAGACTGGCTTTGGCTGGACAGTTCTGATGTTGACTCATTCCCTGATATACCTGGCAGTTGACTGAGGTTCAGCTGATTTAGCATAGCCTTGGCCAGCACAGTGGGGGCAACTCAGCTCTGTTCCAATTGTTTCATCCTCCAGCAACTTAGCCTGGGCATGTTTTCATGGCAGAGCCAGAGTCACAAGAATAAGAGGAAACACAAAATGCTTCTGTCGTAAATGCTAATATTATCTTCCCATCTTAATGTTTTTAAGATTATTTTCCTCACTTAGCAATGTTTAACATTATGACTTTTTTCTTCTCAGAATGTTACCTTAACTATGCTCTCATGTCACATTAGTCTCTGGTTTTCCTTTTACCTATTTGAACACTCATTTTCCATGTCCTTTTTTTTTGTGGTGGAGTCTCACTCTGTTGCCCAGGCTGAAGTGCAGTGGCGCAATCTCAGCTCACTGCAACCTGTGCCTCCTGGGTTCAAGCGATTCTCCTTCCTCAGCCTCCTGAGTGGCTGGAATCACAGGCATGCGCCACCATGCCTGGCTAATTTTTGTATTTTTAGTAGAACTGGGGTTTCACCATATTGGTCAGGCTGGTCTCAAGCTCCTGACCTTGTGATCTGCCCACCTTAGCCTCCCAGAGTGCTGGGATTACAGGCGTGAGCCACAGTGCCCAGCCTTACTGGTTGGTGTTTTTTTTTTTTTTTTTTTTAAACTTTTGTCTCCCCTTGAATTTGTTAGGGCTCATTCCTAGGTGTTTGTTTGTGTGTGTGTGTGTGTGTGTGTGTGTGTCACTCTGTCTAATCTCCTTTGGTTAATGAATACACTAATAATTTCTAATACCATGTCCATGCTACTTGACTCTAAATCTACATCTGTCTTTTTCTGCTCTGGAGTAGACATCTTCACTTGAGTGTTTTATTCAGTGCCTCACACTCTACATGCAAAGTCCTTCTGGCAGAAGGAAAAATGATGCTGGGGGAAATTTGGATCCCCACAAAAGAATGGTGCGTGTGAGAAATGTTAAATATGTGAATAAGTATAAAAGTTATATTTTCATATTAATATTTCATATTATTTTGGGGTACTGATCAGTACATGCATTAACTGTTTCATTTATCTTTAATAATAATAATTTTAAAATGAACAAAAGGCCAGGCACGGTGGTTCATACCTGTAATCCCAGTACTTTGGGAGGCTGAGGCGGGAAGATCACTTGAGATCAGGGGCTCCAGACCAGCCTGGCCAACTCTACTAAAAATACAAAAACCCCATCTCTAGTAAAAATACAAAAATTAGCTGGGCATGGTGGGAGGTGCTTGTAATCTCAGTTCCTCAGGAGGCTGAGGCAGGAGAAATGGTTGAACCCCAAGAGGCAAAGTTGCAGTGATCTGAGATCACGCCCCTGTACTCTAGCTTGGGTGACCCAGCAAGACTCCATCTCAAAAAATAATAATAACAGAAAATAAAATAAGTAAACTAAAATGGACAGAAGGTATAAATAGACATTTCCAAATAGAAGATATACAAATGGCCAGTCAGCATAAAAAAAGATGCTTAACGTCAATAGTCTTTGCGAATTGCAAATCTAAACTACAATGGATCCTACTTCACACATGGTAGCATGGTTATAATAAAACAGAAAATAATAAGGATTGACAAAGATGCTGAGGAATTGGATCCCTCCACCTGAAATAAATTGATGGGTTGTTAATTGGTGGGAATATAAAATGGTGAAGCCACATTAGAAAATTGTCTGGCAGTTCCTTATTATATTCAACCATATGACCATAAAATTACACTGTGACCCTGAAATTTCAATCCTAGATGCATGTCTAAGAGAATTGGAAACATATGTCTATATAACTTGTATGCAGATGTTCATAGCAGTCTTCATAATAACCAAAAAGTAGAAACAAACCAAATATGTATCAACGGCTGGTTAGATAAACAAAATGTAGCATATCCAAACAATTAAATATTATTTGGCAGTGGAAAGTAATAAAGTACTGATGTTTGCTAGAATGTGGAGGAACTTTGAGAACATTATACTAAGTGAAAGAAGCCAACCACAGAAGACCACATACTATATTATGTAATTCCAGTATATGAAATGTCTAGAAAAGGCAAATACGCAGAGATAGAAAGTAGATTAGTCATTTGTGTTAGTCAGTTCTAACAGTGCTATAAAGAAATTCCTCAGACCTCAGGAAACTTACAACCAAGGTAGAAGGTGAAGGAGAAGCTGGCATATCTTCTCATGGCAAAGCAGGTTAGAGAGAGCGATAGGGGAAGTGCTTGCTATACACTTTTAAACAACTAGATCTTGTGAGAACTCACTGTCAAGAGAACAGCAAGCGGAAAATCTGCCCCCATAATCCAATCACCTCCCATCAGGTTTCTTCCTCAACATTGGAAATCACAGTTTGACATGAAATTTTGGTGGGGACACAAAGCCAAATCATATCATCGAGGGACATTAAATACCAGGACAAATTGGGAATGATTGCTAATAGGTAGGTGTTTCTTTTTTGGGGGATGATTAAAATGTTCTAAATTGTAGTGATAGTAGTTTTGCAATTCACTGAATATATTAAGAACCACTGAACTGCACAGTTTAAAAGTGAATTTTATGGTGTAGAATTATGTCTCAATGGAGAAGAAAAATAATATTAACTATATATTTTTTAAAGATACAGGGGTCTCGCTATGTTGACTGGGGTGGCCTTGAGCTCCTGGCTAACTTTTTAAACAAAAACAATTACAATCCATTGTAGGATTTAAAGCATATATATGAGTAAATGGATGACAACAGTAGCACCAAATGTTGGGAAAGGAGACATGGAAACATTGTGTTATAAGATTTTTCTACAGCATATGAAGTGGTATAGTTTGAAGATAGACTCTGATAACTTAAAGACCTATATAGTAATCTCTTGACCAAGCTCTTTAAGAAAAAAAAAAAAAAAAAGAAAATAATGAGGTTTGACCAATAAACTATTAAAGGAGATAAAATGAAATACCCAAAAAAGACCAGGTATGGCAGTTCATGCCTGTAATCCTAGCACTTTGGGAGGCCAAGGCAGGTGGATCGCTTGAAGTCAGCAGTTTGAGACCAACCTGGCCAACATGGTGAAACCTGGTCTTTACTAAAGATCCAAAAATTAGCCAGGCACAGTGGTGCATGCCTGTAATCCCAGCTACTTGGGAGTCTGAGGCACAAGAATTGCTTAAACTCGGGAGGCAGAGGTTGCAGTGAGCTGAGATCGCACCGCTATACTCCAGCCTGGGTGACAGAGAGAGACTGTGTCTCGGGAAAAAAAAAAATAAAATAAGTGGAAGAAGAAGAAAAGAGTCATTTCATTAGCCATTACCCATAGTAAACTGGATCCTCATGTAAAAATAAAGTTTAACAATTACGAAACAAAATAACTAGTACAAGTAAAAACTGAAAAACAGCAAAAAGGGAACAAGGAAGAGATGAGAGAAATAGCAAGAAGAAAGATTTTAGTTCAATAATATTGACAATCATTTTAAATGTAAATGGTCTATAAACCCAAATTAAAAGGCCAAGGTTGCCATCCTGGATGAAAAAGAAAGGGTTAGCTATATGTTATTTACAAAAACCCATTTTAAATATAAAGACACAGAGGATAAAAATAAAATATGGAAAAAAGGTATACCATGTTATAACACTAAGCACATGGAACCTGGAACAGCTATATTATAGTTTTTCTGATTGTGTTATTAGAGAAAGTATATCCCAGGTCAAAGAATGCTGTTAGGGCTAACGATGGAAATTTCCTTATGATAAAAGGAATTGTTCATCAAGAAGATGTAATTCTAAGCATTTGTGCACCTAATAACAGACCTCCATAATACATAACAAATACAAAACAAATACTAATGGAAATAAAAGGAGTAGATAAATCTAGTTAGAGTCAGACATTTCAGCACCCCCTCAATAAATCATTCAACAAGTAGATGAAAAATTAGTAAGCATATAGAAAATTTGAACACTACTAATTTTTCACCTGATATTTATAGTAACTTCTATTCAACAAAATAGGAATACACCTGCTTTTCAAATGCTCTCAGCACTTTTATCTTTAGACCATATTCTGTGCTGTAATACCAGTCTCAAGAGGATTCGAGTCATACAATGTATGTTCTCTGACTATACACAATATGCTATCTTGGTTAGAGAGCTTTCTGGCATGTCTCCAATTTTATTGTTTAAAGCTAAACAAAATGATTCTAAATTATCTATTAGTCAATTAAGAAATTCCAAGGAAAATTAGAAAATACTTAAAACTTACTGAAAATGAAAATGCAGTGTACCAAATTTTATGGTATGAAGCTCAAACAATACTTATAGGAAAATTTATAGCATTAAAATTTTGTATTAAAAAAGTAGAAAGGTTTCAGACTGGTGACCTAATCTTCCACCTTAAGAAACTACAAAGAAGACCAAAGTAAATCAAAAATAAGGTAAATAAAGAAATATTGGAGATAACAGCCGAATTCCATTAAACAAAAGAGAGCAGGTTGGGTGCAGTGGCTCACGCCTATAATCCTGGCACTTTGGGAGGCTGAGGCAGGCAAATCACCTGAGGTCAAGAGTTCAAGACCAGCCTAACAACATGGAGAAACCCTGTCTCTGCTAAAAATACAAAATTAACAGGGTGTGGTAGTGCATGCCTATAGTCCCAGCTACTTGGGAGGCTGAGGCAGGAGAATTGCTAGAACTTGGGAGAGAGAGGTTGCAGTGAGCTGAGATCACGACATTGCACTCCAGCCTGGACAACAAGAGCAAAACTCTGTCTCAAAAAAATAAAAAATAAAACAAGAGAGCAATGCAATAAAGAAAAATTAATAAAATCATCAAAAGCTAATTTTTCAGTGTTACCAGTAAAATTGATAAAACACCTAGCCAGACCAGTTGGGGTAAGACCAAAGTTGCAAATTGACAATGTTTAGATACAGGAAAGGAGGTATCACTACATATCTCATAGTTGTCAAATGATAGAAACAGAATTTTATGAGTAACTTTATACTAATAAATTTAACAACTTGGATATAATGGACAAATAACTTGAAAAAACATACCATAAAATCTCACTCAAATAATAATATAGATAACCTGAATAATCTTATATATTTATTTTTTAAATGCTTAAAATTTCTTTCTAAAAGAAAGCTCTAGTCCCAAATGGCTTTAATGGTGAATTCTAAAAAGCAGTTGCAACGATCACATTGGAGAAATTACACTTATGTTACTGTGAATTTTAGTTCTTCCTTTAAAATGGCTGTGGTTTTAATATGAGAAAAAATAATGTGTTATTTGGAAATGTTAATACTACATAAGATAAGATTCGTCCTTAATTTTTATTTTAGAAGGTTGGTATCAGGGTGAGATTATTATATTTGATGCGTTCTCAGTGTCTGTTTATGCAGACTTCTGTTATACTGGGGAACTTTGAGTAGCAAATTCACAGAAAGAAATAATGCTGATGAGGGTGAATTATTGGTAGATCGGCCCATTTATTCTTACTTTAGAGAAAGCAGGTGGGGGCTGTTCATTTTACAATGAATGTGTGTTCTGGACTATTCTTGTAAATATTACATTTTTTGTATGTAAATGCTTGATTCTGAATAATATCCTTTATTACTATTTTAAATAATTTGAGGCTAGGCAAAGTTTTTGAATGTGAGCAAATGCATTTGCCATTATTCCCTGAAAGTCATATTTCTTGTGATTAAAGATTTACAAAAACTAATCTAATTTTGAGGCATAATACTTAATACATGATCCTGACATTTCTTTCCAGAAATAAAATTAGTTTATTCTCAAAATGTAAGTTTTCACAGCCCTGTTAAAATGAGTTTATTCTTTGAACTTGTACAGAAACCTACATATTGCTAAAATGTTATCAAAAGACCTTTTAGAAAGTGCCAAGAAATGAATTATATATTTAGGTTTATTCTTAATACTAGCAGCAGGAAGAGCACATTGTGAGCTAAATTGGTTAATTGAAGTTGGAATCAGTACTACCTTTATACATAGATCATATACCAGAAGATAATTAAGAACTACATTAAGATAGTCTTGAGGACCAATATGCTCCAAATATTTTTGTGTGAAGAAGAGCATACAAATATAATATATAGAACATATAATCATATGGATTTATTTAGAGTTGTTACTTGAAAGTAAAATTTCTAATTATTATTGGCCACAAATTGAAAGTAGTATAATGAGTAACTTTTTTTTCTGTGATAGAACATTTTAAAATCTCATCTGCTGAACAAATTTAGATATAATTCATCACAGTCTTTGCATAGTCTGTCTGATTTGACACTCATCGAAAGTCTTCTAACACTTACTACTCAAAGTGTGTGTACTCAAAGCAATATGCACAATACCTGGCAACTTATTAGAAATGTTCACTCTCAGGCCTAACCATAGAACTACTGAATGAGAAGCTACGTTTAATACTATCTTCAGATGATTGATATGCATATTAACATGTGAGAAGCATCAAATAACTTCTTTTGGCAAAGTAAGCTTGTGTGGAGCTATATTGCCTGTCTTTCTTTTTAATAACACTCTGAGAAATGTTAATCCTTTTTATTCCTGTTTCTCATATACTTATACCATTTCTTCATCTAAAGTCTCGGACTTCTAAAGTTAAGTTCTTTCTAGCAATTACAGCTTCCCCTGAATGAAAGGTGATAGAGAAATGCCTCTCTGTAGATTCTGGCAAGACTTAGCTTACAGTGAACGTAAGTATTGGATCTTTGGTGCGGTGTGAATGTAGGACTTATATTTAATGTCTTTGTGTATTTTCTTTTAAAAAAGAAAGTACAGATCTGTTCTGTATTTTGTAATAATTTAATTGTTTAATTATTTAATACTTATATCTTAACTATATGCATGTGCAGGTATCATTTAGGGCCATCATGTTGCTCCCATGGAACAACACAGTTGCGGGTTGGGGGGGATCCGGACACAAATATGCTCATGTTGCTTGCTGTGCCATTATTAATAAAGTCCTTTGTTTCAGACATATGAGTCGTGTATCTTTTGGTAGCATCTTTGAAACAATAGTATGTTAAATTCTTAGGTTGCTAGTAGAGTAAAATCTCAGACCTTTCACAGTTCTTGAGAGTTGGTTAAACTGGATCAATCTAAGATATTGTGTAAGTTTTTTATTTCTCTGTGGCACAAATGTTAAACTTTTTATTGCAACTATTGCTTTTTTTTCCCTTTTGTACTTTTAGTCTTTACATATATTGTTGTCATACTATTTAGAAATAAGAGATGGGTTAACCTTTTTCTTAATGACATATATGGCTCCTTTTGTTATGTGAGAAATAAAGATAGTGGTCCCAATCTAAAAATATAAATTGTTTTACTCTTTTCTACTTGATTCATTTTTCTGGAAGGAGAAATAGATTTGGGAATAATTTCTGACCCTTTGTCTTATGGGGTATGCATTTGTCATATGATTTGTTAGAGATGCAATCAGTGGCAAGAAAATAGAACAATAATTGTTTCTGTAATTGAATCAGATTTGTGATGTCAGATTCTTTAGAACTAAATTAATGTTATACTAGCACTCAAAACCAAAGATCTTTGATTTTAGTTGTAATTTTGAAATAGCTTACTTTTCATTTTCTATTGAAAAAGAAATAACTGATAAAATTCTTTGTTATTGTTGTTGCTTTGAAAGTTTAAAAACCTTTTTTTTTTTTTTGAGACAGTCTTGCTCTGTCGCCAGGCTGGAGTGCAGTGGTGCGATCACGGCTCACTGCAACCTCAACCTCTCGGTTCAAGTGATTCTCTGGCCTCAGCCTCCCGAGTAGCTGGGACTAGAGGCATGCACCACCACACCAGGCTACTTTTTGTATTTTTAGTAGAGGCAGGGTCTCACCATGTAGGCCAGTATGGTCTCTCTCTCTCGATCTCATGATCTGCCTGCCTTTCCCTCCCAAAGTGCTGGGATTACAGGCAAAAGCCACTGTACCTGGCCAAAACTTTTATTTTATGAGCAATTTTATATTTTATTTCATTGTAATGTATCATAATAGCTTTTTAAAATGTATACTCCTCTTTTAACCCATGTTAGATTTGTATGAATGAAATGAAAAATATTAGTTCCATGACATAGAAATTTCCACTATAAGAAAAAGCGTGACTTACTGATAAATATAGTTGAAAATCTGACTGCATTTCACTGTTTTCATTTAGCTTTCTAATTTGAGATCATCATACACGTGCACTTGTAAGAAATAATGCAGAGACAGCTTGTGGATTTTTATCCTCTTTCCCCAGTGCTAGCGTCTTGCAAACTGATAATGTAACATCACATCCAGAATGTTCAAATTGATATAATCAAGATATAGATGGTCTTCATCATCACAAGAATCTCTTATATTGTCCATTTATAGCCACAGCACTTCTGCCTGTCCCAACCCTCTCCTAAATCTCTGGCAACCATTAATTTTTTTCTCTAATACTATAATTTTATTATTTCAATAGTATTATGTAAATGGAGTTATGGAGTAAGCATATCACCATTTGGGATTGGCTGTTTTTACTTAGTGTAAGATTCCTCCAGGATGTTTCATGTTCCAGTGTTTGTTCTTTTATATTGCTGAGCATGATTAGATGGTATGGATGTATCACAGTTTGTTCTAACATTTACCAGCTTGGTGGACATCTGAGTTGTTTTTAGTTTGGGGTTATTATGATAAAGCTGCTATAAATGTTTATGTACAGATTATTATGTCAAGCTAAGAGTATATTTTTCCAGGATCAATGCCCAGAAGTATAACTGCTAGTTGTATGGTACTTTCATGTTTAGTTTTTTATGAAGGTGCCAAAGTGTTTTCCAGAGTGTCTATACCATTTTACATTCCTACCAGCGGTGTACGGGTGATCAAGCTTGGCTACATCCTCAGCATCATTTGATGTTGCCACAGTTTTTTTTTTTTAGCCATTTTGACAAGGGTGTAGTGATATTTCATTATGGTTTGAATTAGCATTTCACTAATGGTTAATTATGGTGACATCTTTCATATGCTTACTCAACATGGGTATAACCTATTCAATGAGATCTTTGTCTTTTGGCTGTTTTCTAATTGAGTTGTTTGGGTTTTTTTACTGTTAAATTTAAGAGTTCTTTTTGTATTATAGATACTAGTTCTTTTTAAGAAGGTTGGCTTGCAAATATAGTGGATGCTCATTATGTTGCAAGTTTACTGCTTGCTAAAATTTATTTGAAGTGCCAAATTCAATACTTTTAGTGCTTTTGCAGTCATTTGTAGATATGCACAGAAGGGGCCGGGTGCAGTGGTGCACGCACGCCTGTAATCCCAGCACTTTGGGATGCCAAGGTGGATGGATTGCTTGAGCTCAGAACTTCAAGACCACCCTGGGCAACATGGTGAAACCCCATCTCTACTAAAATACAAAAAAAAAAAAAAAAAAAAAATTAGCCAGGCTTGGTGGCAGGCACCTGTATTCCCAGCTACTTGGGAGGCTGAGGCAGGAGAATTGCTTGGACCCAAAAGGCAGAGGTTGAAGTAAGCCGAGATCACACTGCTGCACTCCAGCCAGGGCAATGGAAGGAGACTCTTTATCAAAAAAAAAAAAAAAAA
>NW_022436941.1:46291306-46322590 GCF_009761245.1 Sapajus apella
TTAGATAAGCTTTGTTTTGGCGTAAGTTATTGTACTGTTGACCATGAGTTCAATGTTAAAGAATCAATAATATATATTAAATCAGGTAACTTTAAATAGAAACACAAACAAAACAAGTTGTATATTGATTTGTTGTTGAAAATGTTACTAGAGGCTTGTAAGAACTTGTATTTCAGCATTTACTAATTCACTATACACGGGGAATTGATAGAGCATAACTACCATGAGAATTGATTGTGTATTCTCCTAGACTATAACTTGTCTTTTCATTCTCTTAACAGGTCTTTCACACAACAAAAGTTTTAAATTCTAATGCAATCTAATTTATCAAAATTTTCTTTTATGGATCATAAATTTGGTGTCAAATCTGCCTATTCCTAGATTCTGACGATTTTCTTTTATATTTTTCTAGAAGTTTTATAGTTTGTTTCACATTTAAAGTTATTTTGAGTTAATTTTTGCATATGATGAGAGACTTAGGCTAAGGTTCATTTTTTTCTTTGTGGCTACCCAGTTGCTCCAGCACTGTGTATTGAAAAGGCTATCTTTCCTTCATTGAATTGTTCTTATAACTTTGTCAACAAGTAGTTGGGCATATATATATCTATATGTCTGTCATTTTACTATTACTACATAGTTTTGATGGCTCTAGTTATAAGTCTTGAAATTGGATTGACTAATTTCTCTCACTTTTTTTTTTTTTTTTACTTTTCCATAATTGCTTTATTCTAGTTCCTTTTTCTTTTCATACAAATTTTTAAAATAATCATCTATATCTACCAAAAATCTTGCTGAGATTTTAATAGGAGCTTCATTAACTTATCAATTTACAGAGAATTGGCATATTTATTATGTTAGAGCTTTATATCCATGAACACGGTTTGTTTTTAAGCATTTTGTAGTTCTTGGTGTACTAGTCCTCATACATTTGTGTCTAAGCATTTTATTTTTTTAAGTGATTGTAAATATTATATTTTAAAATGCAATGTGTTTTTATTGCTAGTATATGGAAATAGAATTGATTTTTCTTATAATAATTTTATATCGTATCCTACATTTCTTTCTGTACTTAATTTGTTTCAGGGTTTTATTTTTTATTTTTTGGTAGATTCTTTGGGATATTCTATATATACAACCTGGTCATCTGTGAATAAGACAGTTTTAATTCTGTGTTTCTGATTTGTATGTTTTCTATTTCCTTGTCTCATTTTACTGATTACAACTTCTAGCACTGTGTTGAATAGTAGTGGTAAAAGTACAAATCTTTTTTGTTTCCAATTTTAAGAAGAAAACATGTAGTCTTTGCCATTAAATATAATGTTAGCTATAGGTTTTTTGTTGATACTCTATCAAATTGACTAATATAATTGAATACATGACTGTATTTGGTTTCAAAAAAGCAAGTATTTATTTTCTGCTTTTGAAGTTGTTTATATTTTGGCTTGTCATGTTGCCAATAGCTTGAATTTGCATATGGTTATTAATTTTGAATCATTTAGATGCTGTAATAATATTATACAAACTCTCCAAATATGGAGTAAAAATTTAGCACTGTTGATTCTAAAGATACTATGGAGAATGTTGCTTTATATCTCCTGTTTTTTCCATATTGTGGCCAGAATCCTTAGAAATCTTCCTTTGTCCTTCCTACTATAACTGGGATGCCTTATCTTTTTATCCACCCACTTTATGATTGTGTGTGTTTAGGATGTATGAAATGCTAGACTAGATCCTGCTGCTTGCTTCTTTGGAAATACATTAGTTTTGTGATTTCTTATATATCAGGATCTTTAAATGATATATTATTATTTAAAATATATCTTTTAAAATGATATATTACTATTTTAAAAGAGTTTACACATTGTTTCAAAAAATGAAAGAGACTTCTGGGCCAGCATATGAGAAGTTTGGAAGTTACTATTCTGTCCTAAAAATAAATAAAAAGCAGAAGAAACTTTTAAAAGCAACAAGTCTTTTTAGATTTGTGAAAGAAGTGAGGTCACAGGGCAAATTGCTAACCCCATAATTGGAGAGATCAGCAGGTGAATACAGATAATCAAATTTACTGGAGCAGAAAATCATGTGCAGATATCACCAAGGGAATGAGTGTGGGCATAGGAAAACCTGAACTAGAACTCATGACTTTGTGAGAGACTCAGTGCAGACAAGTGTAAGACTCCAGAGGCCTCTCCCTCTACTTTTGTGAGTTTTACCTCTAAGAGCTCAGCCACGTTCTCATAGTAAATATGAAAACAATCCTACTTGTGTGTTTAGCAGGGGAGGAGAAAAGGAGTCATTTTTGAAATGTGCCAGAGCATTCTGTTTTTCTTAACAAGGTCTGCCCTCAGGGGAAACTAGTTAACCAGAGCCTAACTTGTTGGGGTATTATCAGAGCCTAATTAATCTGGGAGAAGGGAAATACCCAACTTCAATCAGCTCTATTCTTCTGTCTAGGAGATGGGAAATACTCAACTCTAGCCCACCCTAGCCATCCTTTTCCACCTAAGAGGGGAAGAAGAAACTGGGAAACACTTACGAAGCTCACAGTGTGGAGGCATAAGTTCACTAAAAAACTGAGACCTAATCAGAGAACCATTCCTCTCCCAGCACACTTGACAATTATGTTACTAAAGGCCTAATTATAGCAATTCCTTTTATCAGGTACATCATGTTTAGTTATCAAAGAGTTACAACTTATACTAAAGGCACCAAACACAATTTTAAGAGACATAGCAAGAATCAGAACCAGATGTGGCAAGGATGTTAGAATTACCAGACTGAGAATTTTAAACAACCATGATTAATATGTTATGGGGCTCTAAGGGGTAAAATGAACATTATGCAAGAACAGATTGGAAATGTAAGCAAAGAGATGGTAATTCTAAGAAAGAACAAAAAAAAAGTTAGAAATCAAAAGCTCTGTGTGGAAATGAATGCCTTTGATCAGTGTATTAGTGGACTGGACATGAGCGAGGAAAGAATGCTGAGCTTAGGATATATCAATTGAAATGTCTAAAACTAAAAACCAAAAAGAACAAATTCTGAAAAATAAAAGAACAGCATTTCTAAGGACCATGGGACAACTACATGGTATAAATATGCTTAGTGGGGGGACAGAAAGAAGGAAGAGAGAGAAAGGAATACTGGAAATATTTGAAGCAATAATGGCTGGAAATTTCCACAAATTATTATCAGAAACCAAATTTCTACCAGAGCTATTTGAGGAAAACTACAAAACTCTTATTAAAGAAACCAAAGAACTAAATAAATAGGTATACCATGTTCATGGATAGGAAGCTTAAATATTGTGAAGATGTCAGTTCTTCCTAACTTAATCTATAGACTCATTGCAATGCCAGTAAAAATCCCAGCAAGGTATTTTATGGATATTAACAAGCTGATTCTAAAATGTATATGAGGAGGCAAATGTCCCAGAATAGCCAACACAACATTGAAGAAAAACCAAGTTGGAGGACTGATAATATTCAGCTTAAAGACTTACTATAAATCTATAGTAATGAAGATGATGTGGTATTGGCTAAGTAATAGACAGATAGAACAATGGAACAGAATAGAAAGCCCAGAGATAGACCCACATAAAAATGGTCAACTGATTTTTGACAAAGAATCAATGGCAATACAGTGGAGCAATGGTAATCTTTTAAATCAGTTTGCTGGAACAACTGGATGTCCACATATAAAAAAGTGAATCTAGTCACAGACTTTATGCCTTTCACAAAAAGTAACTCAAAGTAGAGTTAAATGCAGAATGCAAAACTATAAAACTTCTAGAAGATAATATAGGAGAAAACTCATATGACCTTGGGTGTATGTTGATGAGGTTTTAGATACAACACCAAAGGTATAATCCATGAAAGTAAGAATAAACACTCTGGACCTTATTAAAAT
Source organism: Sapajus apella (assembly GCF_009761245.1). Taxonomy (NCBI): domain Eukaryota; kingdom Metazoa; phylum Chordata; class Mammalia; order Primates; family Cebidae; genus Sapajus; species Sapajus apella. Next base: position 46,295,216 of record NW_022436941.1, read on the forward strand.
TTGAAACTTTTACAAAAGACAGTGTTGAGAGTGAGAAGACAAGTCACCCTGAGAGAAAAAAATTGCAAAACATACATCTGATAAAGAACTTTTATTGAAAATAACAAAGATCTCGTAAAACTACTCAACAATAACAATCCATTTTAAAAATGAGCCAAAGATGTCAACAGACACCTCACTAAAGAAGATATGCAGATGGAAAATAAACATATGGAAAGATGCTCCATATCATATGTCATTGGGGAAATGGAAATTAAAACAACAATGAGATACCACTACATATCTATTAGAATGGCCAAAATCCAAAACACTCACAACACCAAATGCTGGCCAGGATGTGGAGGAATAGGAATTCTCATTTATTACTAGTAGGAATGTAGAATGTTTCAGCCACATTGGAAGATAGTTTGGCTCTTACAAAACTAAAGATACTCTCACCATACAATCCAGTGATCACACTTTTTGGTATTTAACCAAAAGAGTTGAAACTTATGTCCACATAAAAACCTGCACTTGGATATTTATAGTAGATTTATTCGTAATTGCCAAAACTTGAAAGCATCCAAGATGGTCTTCAGTAGGTGAATGAATAAATAAATTTCGCTTCATCCAGACAATGGAATATTATTCAATGCTAAAAAGAAATGAGCTATCAAGCTAAGCCATGAAAAGACATGGAAGACTATTAACCATATATTTCTAGGTGAAAAAAGCCAAACTAAAAGGACCACCTACTGTATGCTTCCAAATCTGTGGTATTTTGGAAAAGGCAAGGCTATGATGAGAGTAAAATTGGGGTTAGGGGCAGAGAGGGATGAATAGGCAGAACATAGAGGAATTTTAAGGAGTGAAAATACTCTGTATGATACTGTAATCATGGATACATATCCTTATATATTTGTCCAAACTCATAGAATGTACAACGCCAAGATTGAACCCTAAGGTAACTATGGGCTTTGGGTGATTATGATTTCTCAATATAGGCTTATCACCAATTGTAATCAGTGTCTCATTCTGGAGGAGGCTGTTGATAATGAGGGAAGCTGTTGATGTATGGTGTCAGGGTGAACATGGAAAATCTCTATACCTTCCTCTCAATTTTGCTGTGAACCTAAAACTGCTCTAAAAAAAAAAAAAATTAAAAAGGAACATTTTCTGGGCAGCACAAGGGCTTCTTGGGAAATGGTTTGAATATTTTAGATATGTGGGTTCTGTTATTTAATAAAATTACAATAAACTGCATTCATCAGTAGAAAACTAGTGCATTGCTTATTACATTACTGAACAACTATTGCTTCTCTGAATGGAGTCGCTGAATACAGACATTTTTCGATCTGCCCTTTGTAACCCTTGATAATACTCCAAGGTTTTGCTGCTACGTGTGAGAACCCAAGATAAGCCTCAAACTTGGATTCTCTCTGAAGGTATAATGAGCTACCACCCCAGCCATTTGGCACATCACCCATGTTATTTTAGAAAAAAAAAAAAAATGCCTTTCAGTGGAATGAGATTATTTTACTTTAGCAGTTTTCTATGTTATAAAGTTTAATTACAAGTTTAAATGAACAGAAGTAAATTTGTGCCCATATGGCATTAAAGTATGTTAACTTTAGGGGAGAGAAATAATATGAATAATGCTTAGAGATGTTTTTCTGTGCCAGAAACAAAGCATAACATTCTTTAAATTGTATTTGCACTGAAATGTACCTGTCTAAGAAAAGAATAATATATTTTATGCTATTTCTTTTTCTTTTCTTGGATCATGGTCAGTTCTAAAAGTAGAATGAGATTTGTAGCCTAGTAATGGTTTTATAAGCATTAGAGTAACTGGGCAAATAATCTATTGTGAATTTCCTACAGGTCTGTTGATGTCATTAAACACAAGCATATTGTATTTCAGAATCATTTAGTCATCCTCACTGTTACTGACAGTTGGTGCATTAGTTCATGTTAAATGGAATATCTCTTTAAATTATTCTTGGCATTTCCTAGATTAGATGAATTATGAATTTGATTATTAAAATTAACCTTTTATGTTCATCTGGTATGTTGTTCTGAGCCAATGTCCTTTTATACTAAACCTTTACCATCTTTCTATGTACCAGGAAAAAAATAATCTTTATTCAGGTAAATATTTAATGCAAAGTATAATTTGCATGAAATGTAGTTTGCAATATATGTAGCTTGTTTCTATATACAAATATTTTACAAATATATCTGACGTGAGCCAGAAGGATGGATATATTCTAAATTTATACATCTTTTTATTTCCTTCTTTCATTTATCATAATTGATTAGGATTTTTGGAAATAATAGAAGTGCAAATTAGGCTAAATTCTATTATGAATAGAGGTAAACTACATTTGATTTCCAAAGTATGTGCTAATTGATACTCCTTCTACCCCACATCCCCATCTCAATACTCTTTAGGTTTTAAGAACATTTTGTTAAATTAAAGGGAAAAGATTTTTAAAAATCTTGTTTGGCTATTATGTCATGTGCAGATGGGCCTTCTCATTACGCTCTTTATTTTATTCCTCTTCATGAATTTGTCAGTTTCTTTCTGATTTTTTACAGGAGAGACTGCACAACTTGTTCCTTCAACCTTGTCCCTTTGTGGATGCACTCATGCATCCACATATCTCTCTCTCTCTCTCTCTCTCTCTCTCTCTCTCTCTCTGTGTGTGTGTGTGTGTGTGTGTGTGTAGACAGACACATACTATGGGAAGCTTTAGGAGGCATTTGTGTGTTTGATGCATCCACATATTTCTCTCTCTCTCTGTCTCTCTCTCTCTTTGTGTGTGTTGTGTGTGTGTGTGTGTGTGTGTGTGTGTGTGTGTGTGTGTAGACACATATACTATGGGAATCTTTTGGGGAGCATTTGTGAACTGTTTGATTAGGACAGTGGGATTCTGATTACTTTGTTGTGTGGTAAGGAATTTAGACAGAATTCTGAAAGTTAATTTATTCAAAATAAGTATTTGGGGGTCAGTATAGCAGTATTCAAATTTGGATAGAATGCCTTAAACACTAGTAAAAGTCATGGACTATAAGTTGATTTTAAAAGTGCAGAAAGTTGTTTTTGGCTTATTTCTACAGATGAAGTAATCTGAGACAGAGGATAATTGGTACATGAGGTTATCAAATCTTAAATTAGTGAGTCATGCAAAGGTATTTGAACACCTTATGCAACTATAACTTTTCCCAGGAGTTACAACTGATGTATTTCGAAGAGGGAAAACCAGTTTGTGTAAATGTTTATAGGCATTAGGGTTTTGAAATCTAAGATTAAATGTAGGTTTTGATTGCTAAGAAGTATGTAGACTACATTATTCGCAAAGATTATGTATACTTTCTAGCTTTGCTTAGGATCCTGAAATAGATTATTGAATACAGAATAACTAGTTGAGGGTATACTGAAGTGCTTGGAAGAAGTATTCAATATTCATCTGTACACTTCTCATCCAGTTCCTAGAACAATCGTCTTAGTGCTATGCTAACGTTATAATCTACCGAGGGACATAGCCAGTGTACAGATAAAATACGTGTTTACTAAATCCTGGTTTAGCTTAGCTAGACATTCTTTGGAGGCTGACAAGGTGCTCAAACAACTTATATTTAGTGATGGTGATTAGGCGGAGATATTACAGAAAATCATAGCATATTAATAACAGAAATAAAAGCAGCTGGCAAATTTGCTTTGCATACAGAAACTAGAGGTCAAAGTTTTAGTCAGGAATTAATGTGGTCTCAGATAAACAGCCATTCCGTTTATTTGTTTACTTTCAATTTTACCTGTCTACTAAGAGCAGATCCTGTCTTTTCTATTCGTTATCCCTAGTTCCTGGATCAATGGCTAGCACATACCTACTTCTCAATAAATATTTGTTGATTAAACCAACTGCCTGTCAGAGAACAAGAATTACACTTCACATTGAGAAATGGCATAGCCATTGCAGTAATCCGAGTAGAAGGCTTACAGTAGAAGGTTAAGAATTGTTTTTGTCTTGCTTTTAAACGGGACGTTATTAGGTATCTCAGAGATCATAATTATTTCCTGGACTATAACAACAAATTTATGCATACGTAAATTTGTATATTTACGTATACATAAATAATATGCATATTATAGATGTGTATATATACGTATATGTGTGTATATACACTTGTGTGTATATATACTCGTCTGTATATATACACATACATACATATATACATATATGTGAGTATTTGTACACACAATATGTATATTATTTATGTATATGTAAATATACAAATTTATACATAATTTAATATAATAGGTATATTATTGTGGTAAGAAGACATAATGTGAGATCTACCCTTTTGTCAAACTTTTAAGTTCACAATACAGTATTGTTAACTATAGGCCCAATGTTGTACGGCAGCTCTGTAGAACTTACTCATCTTCTTTAACAAACTACAGTTGACCACTGAACAACACAGGAGTTAGGGTGCTGACTTCTTGCATAGTCTAAAATCTGCTTGTAACTTGATTGCCCCAAAATTTAGCTATTAGCCTACTCTTGATTGGGAGGCTTACCAATAAAATAAACAGTCATTTGTTATTTCTTTACAAGATGAATCACCTGTCTGAGATGGCAGTCAACCACAGCTGCAGATCTTAAACTATAGTAACATATTTAGCAATTAAACTTTTTATGTTGTGATTTCTCTGCTTCTTGGGAACATTTTCAGCGTCACGAATTACACTTTGTATGGCTCCTGTGGTATTATTCAAGGTTTACAGTATTGCACTGAACATGATGAAAAATACACGAGAACCTTGAGACATAATTGTTTACTGTGTTATGAAGTTTACTGGAGAGATGATCTGCTCACACACATGGAGATGATTAGCATTATATGGCATTTTAAGTGAATACTCACAACACATGAGCTTACTGCAATAGCAACAGGAGGTGGCTACAAAATTATTACAGTACTGCAGTATGTACTACACTGAATTTTATGCAATTATGATATAATACTGGACTTTTACATTTGTTTACATTTCTCTCAACTTTGGTGCCATGTGCATTCTGTAAGTGTTTGTGCAGTAAGTTTCGATAATTTTAACTTTCTATAATAATTTTTTTGTACATTTCATGGTAGTAAATGATAAAAACTGACTAGAATCTACATATATTTCATGCACTTATATGTACCTTTTTCTAATTTTTTTTTTCTTTTTGAGACAGGCTCTTTCTTTGTTGCCCATGCTGGAGTGCCATGGTGTGATCTCGGCTCACTGCAACCTGTGTCTCCCAGGTTTAAGTGGTTCTCCTGTCTCAGCCTCCTGAGCAGCTGGGACTATAGCCATGGGCTACCACACCCAGCTAATTTTTTGTGTGTTTTTTTGTAGAGACAGTGATTTCACCATGTTGGCTAGATTTCTTAATTTTTATTTTTTATTTTTTTGAGATGGAGTTTTGCTCATTACTCAGGCTGGAGTGCAATGGCGCGATCTCGGCTCACCGCAACCTCCGCCTCCTGGGTTGAGGCAATTCTCCTGCCTCAGCCTCCTGAGTAGCTGGGATTACAGGCACGCACCACCATGCCCAGCTAATTTTTTGTATTTTTAGTAGAGACGGTGTTTCACCATGTTGACCATGATGGTCTTGATTTCTTAACCTCGTGATCCACCCGCCTGGGCCTTAATTTTTTTTATATGTCTTAGGCTATGTGGTTTGTTTATAAGTTTTTTCAAATTGTTGTGTCTCCAAAAAATTTACCAGTGTATTTATTGAAAAAAAAAATCCTGTGTAAGTGAACCTACACGGTTTAAACTCATGCTGTTCAAGGGTCAACTATATATACCTGTTGAACGCCAGCTTTCCATTTCTTCTTTCCCACAGCTCTTGGTAGCCGCCATTCTACTCTCTATTTCTGAGAGTTTGACTATTTTAGATGCCTCATGTAAGTGGACTCATACAGTGTTTGTCATTCTGTGACTGGCTTGTTTCACTTAGCATAATATCCTCCAGGTTCATATATATCTTCAAATATGGCAGGATTTCCTTCTTTTTAAGGCTGATATTTCATTGTGTGTATAAAGCACATTTTCTTTCCTTATTCAGCCATCAATGGACATTTAAGTTATTTATACATCTTGGCTATTGTATGTAATGCTGGAATCAGCATGGGAGTGCAGATGTCTCTTTGAGATTCTGGTTTCAGTTCTTTGGATATATACCCAAAAAAGGGATTGCTGGATCACTAAAGTAATTCTGTTTTTAATTTTTTTGAGGAACCTCTATACTGTTTTTCATATCAGCCATACCAGTTTTTCATTCCCACCAACAGTATATAACAGTTCCAGTTGCTCAAATCTCTGTGATTATCATTTAGTGATATGCTCTTGATATGGATATATGCAATATGTGACTGCCTAAGATGGCCCATGCTTATTTTGTTATAATTATTTCCAAATACTTTTAAAAGATGATTTGTTGATAAGAAAAAAAACCTTACACTTAAAAACCAATTTTCTCTTTTTGAATCATTTAAATAATATTTATTTATACATAAACATAAACATATAATATTTAATATGTATTATCTCATGTATCTCATGTGATTATTACAGGTCTGCATGATCAGTCTCAGAGTTCTTACTGGAAATTTTCTAACAGCCCGTTGCACATTTTAAATTTGAGCTTTATTATCTAAACGAGTTTCTGCAAAGTTGTAAGCCATTTATTTACATTGCAAAGGAAATTCTTTTTTTGGAAGTTCTTATTTTATAAAAATAGCTCTATAATTTATATTTTTGGAGATATACCTCTACCACCATCTTTTATGTCAGTGCATTTATAGGGTTGAGCAAAAGATTTTATAGTGGATGACGTGAATATTTTACTTTGAGTCTATAGTGCAGAAGAACAACAACAAAAATGTGTGGGGAATTCTGTTATGAGCTAGCCTGTCTGTGGGTTTAATTTGAATTCACTGAAGAGAGTGGACTTTGTAGATTCAAGTTAATGAGCCATTTCTCTTAAAGTCTTCTGTCACTATGGGATTGCATATAGTTAGAACTGACAGTTGGAAACATGCTGAGATAGGGAAACTAAAAAAACAGCTGTCTCTCTGGGCAAATGGTACCAGCTGGTGAAGCTCTCCAAAGCAAAATATTTTATATAATAAAATAGCTTTCAGAGATCACTGAAGTCACATGTTATATATTTAAGGTAAATTTTTTTGTTTGTTTGCCTTCATCGAGCCAAAATACTATGATATTAAATGGCAGGTACATTTTATTCAGTTTAATATGTCTTTTATTTTATTGACAAGTAATCTCCTTAGCATGTGTTCATTAATATATAAGCCTTCAGAGTTTACTTTCTAAAATTGCATACAGATCCCTGGAAAGGTTTTTGTTTCTTGTATGGATTTTAGAAATAAAGACAATTTTTGTTCCTGTTAGGTCTTTTCTGTAACAGAATCTGTTTTTGAAATGTCTTGAATTGTATTAGAAATTAATAGTTTATGTTTTGTTTTGAACTCATACTTTGAGAAGAGATTTATACCTCTGAATCTTAATCTAAATTTTAGAATTACCATTCTTTTGATATTGTCTGATCTGACTGCTAAAAACTATTATCTAAGTAGCAATCTACCGCTTTTTTTTTGGCAGAATGGTAAGTATTGAATTTTTGGAATGTCAACATTCTGAGGTGCTTTAGTTTTTGTACATGGCAAAACTGTGTAATTAATGTTTGTGTGAAAAGAAATAGGCAAAGGGCTGATGTATATTACTTATTTCAGTAGAAGTTCATCATGTTATTCATAAGAAAGATTTTAAAAGCTAAAAGTGATAAATCTAACTGAATATATTGTATATTTTGTTGCAATTCACTTTACATCCTGTTTTGGCTGATGAGCTATACTTCTTTGTTTCACTTTAGTGATGGTTGCTAGGGGGTTTACAAGATGTATCTTTAACTTACTAGTATTTATCTTCATATAAAATGATGCCACTTCACATATAATGTGAGAGCCTTATAACATTGTATTTCTACTTCTCTCTATATCTGGGTTTCCATCTGGAATCATTTTCTTTAGCTTAAAGATTTTCTGTAATATTTGTCATACCAGTCTGCTGGCAATTAATTTTCTTGGCTTTTGTTTATCTGGAATGGTCTTTATCTTGCTTCACTTTCGAAGGATAATTTCAATTTATGTAGACTTCCAGGTAATGGGATTTTTTTTCTTGGATTACTTTTAAAGTGTTCCTTCATTTTCTTCTGGCTTGTATTATTTCTATTGAGGAGTCGTATTTCTTATATTTCTTACCCTCTGTGTAATGTGTTGTTTTTCTCTGGCTGCTTTTAAGATTTTTTAAAAAATCACTGGTTTTCAGTAATTTGATTATGATTGTGCTTTAGAGTTCTTTTCTTCATGGTTATTCTGCTTGTTGAGCTTCTTGGATCTGTGACCTTATAGTTTTTATCAAATCTGGAAAATGATCTACCCTTATATCTTTATATCTTCAAATATTTCATCTCTTCTCCCATCCACACTTCCTATATTCTTTTTTTCTTTCTTTCTTTCTTTTTTTTTTTTTTTTTTGAGATGGATACTTGCTCAGTCACCCAGTCTGGAGTGCAGTGGCATGATTTCAGCTCACTGCAGTTTCCGCTTGCTGGGTTCAAGCGATTCTCTTGCCTCAGCCTTCCAGTAGCTGGGATTACAGGTGCCCACCACCACGCCCAGCTAATTTTTTTTTTTGAATTTTTAGTAGAGATGGGGTTTGACCATGTTGGTCAGGCTGGTCTCAAACCCCTGATCTCAAATGATTCACCCTCCTCAGCCTCCCAAAGTGCTGGGATTATAGGTGTGAGCCATGTACCCGGCCACTTCCTATATTCTAATTACCTATGTGTTAAACTTATTGTCATTGTCCCACTGGTTACTGAAGCCGTGATCATTTCAGTCTTGTCAGTCTTTTATATGGGGGAGCTTTTATTGCCATATTTTCATGTTTGCTTATCTATTCTTCTGTAGCATGTAATCTGATGTTAAATCTATACATTATATTTCTTATTGCAGATGTATCTTTTTCAGTTCTTGGCAGTTCTGTTTCTGATTTTTTAAAATCTATTTCTTATTATGTTTATATTTTCCTCTGCATGATCAAACACTTTTGTAATAGGTGGCTTAATGTTCTTGTCTCCTAATTTCATAATCTCGGTCACTTCTAGGTTTGTTTTTATTGACTGATATTTTTCCTGGTTATGAATCACTTTTTCCTGTTTCTGTGAATTTCTCTAGTAATTTGTATTGGATGGCGGTCATTGTAAGGATTATGTTAATGAATTTCTGGATATTGTTTTCTCCCTTTTAACAAACGTTGAACTTTGTTTTGGTAACGGTTAATTTTCTTATAAACAGCCTGATCATTCTAGGGATAATTTAGCTCTCCTTATGAATTGTGACCTTTTTCAGGTCACTACTGAATATGAGTATTCCTTGAGGCCTTTGCAGTCTGGGTGGCTGCAACTCAACTGACTCCTATCCCCTATGTGAACTCTGGGAATTGTTAAGCTTTGAGCCTTCCAGTAAGTTTTCTCCAGTAGTTCTCTTTGTTTAGTCTTGTGCAGTTTCACCTTAAGCATACATAGCTTAGTATTCAGCCAAGGACTTAAAGGAACTCTTAGGTAGACTTTCTAGAGTTATTTTTCTGCATAAATCCCTTTTTGATTATACTATGCCTTACAGATTCCAGATGCCTTGATTTCCCTAAACTCCGACCTCTTCTCAGAGTAGGAAGGTCACATTATTCTGTTTGAGCTCCTCCTCCTTGTGTCACAGGCCAGACACTGCCTCCAGGCAGAAAGCCAACATGTTTATGGAGCTTACCTCCTTCATTTTCCTTCTCTCAGGATCATAGATCTATACTGCCTATTTTCCCCTATCTGAAATAGTTTAATACATTTTATACAGTTGTCTGGTTGTTTATAATGAGAAGGCATGTCTAGATGTCCAAATACTAGTAACACCATTATGACTCTGAGTTGAAATCGAACTGAATTTATTGTGCTTTTTTTTTTTTTTTATCTCATTGTAGAAACAGGAAGATTAGAGAAAACTATTCGCTTCCTCTTCTCCCTTAATGGCGGTGGTTGTGAAACAGTATCCTTTTACTTTAGATATCCTATCTTTCTTAGAATAGTAGTTCCCAGTAGAACCTACATCATTATGTTCAATAGAATTGTCTTTTTCTAGCTCAACAAAGACTTTTCTTGTTAAATTGTTAAAACTCTCCATGTGTTAAAGGTAAAAGGAAAGTGGTGAAAATAGTATCATTTTACTTCTGCTATCATTGTAGAGAATAATTATCTTCTTTTGAAAAAATATAAAAAGGCATAGTGTTAATCTATAATGTAGTTGCGGATATTATCTCTCTCACAAATTAAGCTTTCAGATGGCATAGCAAAGGCTACTCTGAGACATATGGTAAAATTTTCTTAGTCTACCTGATTTTTTACCCCTAATCACAATATGGTCCTATTTTTTATGAGTATTTCTTTTTGTAGGTAGGATAAATAATTTATAGGAAATTTATTATTGACATATACAATGTCTAATTTATAACTTGCTTTTTTTTTGCTGGTTTACTGATATATAGCATTAATCTTTTTATTTTCATTTATTGGTCTACCTTAGATGTGTGAACTTTAATTTTAATGTTTTTCCTTGATTATTCTAATAATGATCAGCAAAATCATTCAAACATGTCTATTTGCCTTTGAGATTGTTATAAACATTTAGCAGAGAGAGAGGAAAAGAAGAAAAGATAAAAGCTAGTGAAACTCCTTATCCAGAGGCCTAACATAGTGATGGTGTTATACTGAGTGGCTGAGTTCAGGAACCATGGACTCTTCATTTTTCTTGGTTTTGAAACATGGATGTTGATATTATTCACAGAAAAAGAAAAAATTTGACTCTGTTGTTTTACATCAAATCATCTGACTATACCCAGTATTAAAGCTAAAATCATATGCATTTATATAGTCAGGAAATGAATCTAGACGCTGCTTTTATCACAGAAATGGTATGGATTATTTCATTTTCCTTTTGGTCCACGGCAAAGAATACTGTGGAAAGGATCTGTAGGATGTAAGTGGTGCTGTTTAGGCCAGGGGCTCTTAAACAGAGGATTGGGATGATAGGATTTAAGAGTTGGTGTCTGTTAACCTGGATGGCTTCCATGAAATAGAAATCACATCTTCGATTTTACTAATCTCTAACTTAAATTTCTTTTAATTATAAGTGGAGGCATAAAAATAGTAATATTAACAGTCTTGTGACTTTGTCACAGTTAGAAATCACCTATGTTTTCATAGACAGTAGGTCTAGATATATTTTAAATGAATTAATAAGGAAGGATGTACATTATATCATAAATTTGGTATTTAAAAAATTTTGTACAATTTTATTCCAATATAATTGGTTTATTTTATAATTCTATATCTTATTTTTGTTTTAAAAACATTATTCTGAGAAGAGTTTATAGACTTTATCAGTCAGCCAAGAGGATTATGCCCCACAATTTATGAATGTCTGGTTGAAATTTCTCATCTTAGACCATCTTTTGTAGTTAGTTTGTCTGCTAGTCTAGGGTACTCATAGCTCTTTAATTTCCAGTTTTGCATCTCACTCTCCGTCAGCATCTTTATTTATTGAAACACTTTGTAACATAGGAGAAGTAATATATTTTACGTGTTTAGAAGATAGATTCTAGACTCCAGGGCAGGCAGATTGCCTAGATTTCAGTCCGGACTTCATGACTTTGTTAGCTGTGTGACCATGGGTGTGTTACATAACCTTTTTACTGTCAGGGGTTCTTGGAAGGACCTTTACTTTATGGGATTATTGGGAAGACTTTTTGTGAATTTATTAAAGGACCTTATGTCAATATGAGTGCTTTGCAAATATTTGCTACTGTTACTACTGTTTTACTCAGAAAATATTTGACTGCCATTACATGAATTGGCCTTAGACATTCAGCCAAAGACAAGTATATAGTTTCTACTCTTTGAAAATTTAAAGTCTGGTGTCAAAGACAGAGCTTGGAAAATGAATTATTAATTATTTAAGTGTTAGGAAGTGCAAGTTTCTTAGCTATGTCTTGGGTGGTTGGGAGCCAGGCAAGGGAGATATTAACGTAGGGAAAGAATGGGAGGAGCATTCAAAGCCAAGCAACATCATTTCCAAAGGCTGTAGGGTAAAAAAAATCCTGATACATCTGAGAATACAAAAGAAAGCCAGTGTGACTATGAAAGGAGAATGACAATGGTATATGATTAAATACGAGAAGCACATAGGGACCATATCTGGTAGGAACTTGTAGGATTTAAGAATTTGGATCATTATTCTAGGGGCACTGGGAAGCTATCATATTTGCATTTTTTAAAGGAGTAATACATCTGCTAAGAGGAGGTTGGATCTGAAGGGCACTGTGTTAGATACGGCAAGATTTGTTAGGAGGTTTACAGAAGCAAGGAAAAGATAATGACCTGATGACAGGACCAGAATGGGAATAGTAGAGATGGGGAGATACAGAGATATTCCAATATGAGCTTGAGGGACTTTATGAATGAATGTAACAGGAGGATGAAGGAGGAGGAGTTAAAACACTTAGGCATATAGACTGAGCAGTTAGATGGCTGGTAATGCCATTTGTGGAGTTGATGAACAGGATAGAGGAGGAATAGCTTAGAACATACACAGATAGATTCAGTTTGAATATATTGAGGCTCTTCAATAAATGTTTGAATATTTAAGGTGCCTGCAAAATCACTAGGAGGAGATACCAATAGTTGAATACATAGAAGTCTCATTCTCTAGTGAGTTATTTAAGAATCTGGTTATTGAGAAGAAAGGATAGGATACCATGGGACTTTTCTTTAGTGCAGGTAAAATTAAAATATGAGAACAACTGATCTGAAGCTGATCTAAATGGAGGACAGCTGGGGATATAGAGTAACACTTTAGGGAATGCTAATGGAAAATTGGAGGAATGAATTCTTTTTCAAAAATATGCCTAGCAAATAGTTACTTCAAAAGATTTTTGAAAACCTTTTAGAATGTGCCCCTCAAGAATGAAGTATAAGAGGTGTAAAGGGGAAAAATAGAGTTGAGATGGAGATAATTTTAGTGAAATTTAAGATGTAGTTCTGACTTAAGAGGATATGAATCCAGGGTAAATGTCTTTTGGTTCTAATTAGGCAACTCATTGCCATTCATTCATATCATAGTCTCTTCAATGTAAAGATGTTGGTGTAGCCCTTTTAGGTTTAGCCAAACTGACATTATTGAATAATATTAAACTGTAATTATTGAGAACTTTTATGTTTATTTCTTTCTTTTCTTTCCACTGTCTCTTCCTTCCTTTATTTCTCCTTTCCCCTCTCCTACCCTATCCCTTTTAGGAGGCAACTAGGATTTAATGTAGCGTTTGGATAAATAAGACATTAAGAGGGAGAGATGTCCTTTTCTAAGTAGTTAGGTAACTTACAGAGTGGGTCTTTATTTTAAATGATTCTAAGTCCCACGATGACAATCTTGTATACATTTAATTTCGATAGGATTCAATAAATAATACTTAATGTTATATATGGTTTTGTTAGTATTTTTGAGAAGCATTAAATAATTTAAAACTTGATTTATTAAACCATGATAGATCCACACAATGGAATGTTGCTATGACTAGTAAAAAAGAATGAAGAAGATCTCTATTACTGACAGGGGAGTTCACCAGGATAAATTTTTGGGTGATAAAGTAACACAGCACATTTAGTATGCTGAAAGAAAGAGGGGATAATAAGACTACATTGCACAACACAGTGTGTTCACTGTACTGTCCTTTTTAAGAAAGAAGAAAAAATAATTTTATATGACTGTATTGGCTCAAGGAAACACTAGAAGGATGTATAAAAAACAAATAGTTAGATTTCCTGTAGGTGGTAGAATGACGGTGAATACAATGGAGGAGGACAGGGATGAAGGAAGTGAGACTTCTCAATGTATATCATCTTATATTGTTTTTCGTTTTTAAATTGTGAATTCTACAATGCAGAACTTCCTTTTTAAAAGATTGTTTTTCATGTAGTTCTTTATGAAAAATGTCACATGTCTGCAGGCACCAATAATTACATTTTTTTTCATTCACTCATTATTCATGTATTGTGCACCTACATTGTGATGACACTACAATGAAGTAGGATATACTTCTTATAAGATGCTTATAGCTCAGTAGGCAAATGAGAATATGAGATAATCATGATGGAATGACACATTATAAGAAGGGCACAGAATTCATTGGCAAAGTCAGTTAAAACTTCAATTAGGAAGTAGTATTTGATTTTATTTTTGGGGAATTAAAGAAAATAGGGAAGTTAAGAGAATTTTGCATAAGGTTTAAACAATGGCACAAACAACAAAGGATGACATTTACTTCGGTTGTCTTGATTTTGACAAACAGCAATATCCTTAAGTATAGTTGTAGTCTTGCAACATTTCAAGAAATTAAAGTCTTTTGATGAAAGCAAATTGTTATTACCTTATTTGTCATCTGCTGCATTTTTATTGAAATAACCTGTGGCTAAAGATGCAATGTCAGTAGCAGCCGAACTAGAAATATGAACAGTTTGAGATTTTAAAATAACTTTTTTGTTTTGCTATATTTTCACACTTATATATATGGTTCCTTGTAATTATGTAACATTCCTGTATTATATATTACTTAATCTTTTTCTGAAACACTTGCATAATTTCAAAACATTATCCCCCTTTACTACTAATATACTGGTATATGAAGAACAAGAACATTCTCTTTATAATTATCAGAATCAAGAAATTTTCAATTAATAAAATATTTTATAGATTATATTTAAATTTAGCTAATGTTGCATAATATACTTAATAAATGGCTACTTATCATGAAGTAACAATCAAATTCAGGTTCACACATTGCATTTAGTTGTCATGCCTCTTTATTCGGAAACTATTCCTTATCTTGTCTTTATCTTTCTTGACCTTGACATTTTTTGAGGAGTACAGGATGTTTGTAGAATGGCTCTCAATGTGAATTTTTCCTGTGTTTTCTCATAATTCAATGCAGATTGTGCATTTTTGGCAGAAATACTTTCGAAGTGATCTTTTATCCTTCAAGCATGATATCAAGAGCATGTGATTTTGATATGCTCCAATATTGGTGATGTCTTTCAGATCCCACCACAAAATTACTATTATTTTTCTCTTTGTAATTAATAAGTTATTTGGGGGAAGATACTTGGCACTGTGAATTTTTTACCTACTAATCTTAGCATCCATTAATTTTCTAACTATGTCATTTCCTCTATATGTATTAGTTTGCATTCTACTGTAAGAAAAAGCGTTCTTCCTTCCATTTTACTTTATATCATTATGGACTCATGGATTCTTCTTTTATTTAATGGGTGATATGATCCATTACTGTCATTATTTTGATGCCTAAATTATTTCAGAATTAGCCAGAAGGATCCTGTCAGGTAGATTTTTGTGTTCTTTTAACATGTGTAAACCACTCTTTCAGTATTTTCTTAAATTTTGTTGCAAAAAATATTTTTTAGATTTATCTTGTAATTTCTGTGCTCCAGTTCTTGAATCAGCCTTTTCTTCAGTGAGCTGTGGGCCCTCTTAGTGGATAATTGCACGCACACACATGCACACACACACACACACACACACAGCCATGAGCAGCATAATTATATTTAGGCCAACAATGGACCACATATATAAGGCGGCTTCATAAGATTAAAATGTGGTATTTTTACTCTGCCTTTTCTATGTTTAGATATACATATATATATATATATATATATATATATAATATATATATTTTTTTTTTTCTTCTTTTTTTTGTTGGGTGGGAGACCAAGCCTCACTCTGTTGCCCAGTCTGGAGTACAGTAGTGCACTCTTGGCTCACTGCAACTTCTGCCGCCTGAGTTTAAGCAATTCTTATGCCTCAGCCTCCCTAGTAGTAGCTGGGGCTACAGGTGCATGCCACCACACTTGGCTAATGTTTGTATTTTTAGTAGAGACGGGGGTTTTGCCATGTTGGCCAGACTGGTCTCAGACTCCTGACTTCATGTGATCTGCCCACCTGAGGCCTCCCAAAGTGCTGGGATTACAGGCATGAACCACTGTGCCCTTCCCTGTTTAGGTATATTTAGATACAGAAATACAGCATTATGTCACAGTTCCCCACAGTGTTTAGTACAGTATCATGCTGTACAAATTTGTAGCCTAGGAGCAATAGGCTATACCATGTAGTCTAGATGTGTAGTAGGTTGTGCTGTCTAGGTTTCTGTAAGTGCAGTCTATGATGTTCCCACAGTGACAAAGTCACCTAATGATGCATTTATCAGAGCATATCCCCTTTGCTAAGTGTTGCATGACTGTTTAGACACATGCACATGCACATACCTCCCCCACCCCAAGATCTGTGCATTGCTATTGATGCTAGTGCTTCTAGCCCCTCAACACGTATATTTGTGTGTCTGTGCATGCACATACATATATATTCACAGTTTTTACTTTCTGTAGGTAGGTAAACTTAGAAGTAAATAAGAAGCAGATGTATATATATATATATAAATATACACCCACATATTTGCACTTATATCCATTTTATATGTATACATATGTGTATACATAGTAGAAAATACATACTGACATCAAGACAAGGAATTTTTAATTGAATTTAATTGAAAAACTCAGGTGAAGCCCTGAAACAGAAAAATGAGACCTGACAAAGGAGGAAAAGTAGATTTTTTTTTTCTCTGCTTTCCTCTCATTGCATTCCCAATATTGCAGCCTGAAAATATTAAAGGGAAAATTGCATTTTTTTTTTTTTTTTTTTTTTAGATGGCCAGGACTCTTCTATTCCTTTTCTTGGCCAGTAACATGGAACGGATGCTGAATTACCACTCCTAGCAATGTAAAGTGACTAGATAACATTTTCTATTTGTATCTAGAGAGGTAAAGTTGGCAGTCAGGAAGCAGTAGAGACTGGAGGGGTTGTGGGAGTGGTATACTCTGCAGACTTCAGTATTTTATTAATTGCTTTTGACGGTGAAAGTACTACAGATGCTCAGATGAACTTCATTGCTTATTGTGAGATGAGCTAACTTTGGATTTCATCATGCTGAATTTTAGCTGAAGTATTTTTACATATAAATACTGAATAAAATATCATAAAATACACCAAATTAAGCTCTGGCCTGTTCATATTAGCTACCCTTTTACCCTAAAATCTAAGAATACCATGTATATTAAGTATTATTGTTTATTAAATATTATATTAAATATTTTAGTCTCAAACTTACGGAACTGAGAAATCTCCAGAAAAAATTGGGAGGGTAAATGGATAATCATCACCCATAAATCGGTTTCAGGGTTCTCTTTTAGTGTCTGTTTCTGTTAATTTATTATTAAATGATTAAAAATAGTTAAAAACCAACAGAAATTTGTTGAGTACATTGTTCTACTTGGTTTTGTTTGAGTTAGTATTAAGTAAAACAGTCTTTCTTCTCAAGGAACTTATATCAAGCAGAGGAAATAAGATATAAATATATTATAATAATCAGAGCTGGGCATGGTGGCTCACGCCTATAATCTTAGCACTTTGGGAGGCCAAGGTGGGTGAATTGATTGAGCTTGGGAGTTTAGGACCTGCCTAGGCAACATGGTGAAACTCCATCTCTACAAAAAATACAAAAAATTAGCCAGACATAGTGGCACAGGCCTATAGTCCCAGCTAGTTGGGGAACTGAGGTGGGAGGATAATTTGAGCCCAGGAGGGCAAGGTTGCAGTGAGCTGAGATTGTGCCACTGAACACTCTAGCCCGGATGACAAAGTGAATACCTGTCTTAAAAGAAAAAAGAAAAAAAAGTATAATAATCAGAAAGTAAAAGCTAGTGAATAATTATTTGCTGAGTAGACTTCTGCTGACAAAGGAAATCAGAGAAAGGCAAATATTTTAGGGGAAAAGCTATAGGAAGGTGGCATCCCTTAAGCTTGTTTTTAAAAATATGACTACATCAGAGAGCTAGAGGCATAAGAGCTTTTCTTAATAGAACTGTTACTTAAAGACCTTAAAATAAGTATTTAAAATGTTTGAAAACATTAAAAAGGTTAACAAAATATTTTACAAGAATAGATTTTAAATAATACCAACTCAAATATATAGAAATCAAAATATAGTCAATAAAGTTAAAAATTCAACACCCTACTTAAATAGAAGATTAGACATAGATGAAGGGAGAATTAGACTACTAGAAGATAACCTCAATAAAATTACTTAAGGAAATGTGAAAGAGAGCTTATAATGAGTATAATAGAATGAAAAATGTCTGGCATGTATTTAATAGGAGTTCTAGAAAAACAGAGGAAATATTTGAAGAAATATTGTCTGTGAATTATCTTGAATTGGTGAAAGAGTCAGGAACTATATTGAGTCCTCAAGAGGATTAATAAGACAGAACCTACCCCTAGATATCATAGCGAATCTGTGGCACATCAAAGGCATAGGGAAGATTATAAAAGAAAGCAGATAATGAAGGCGGATTATCTACAACCTCAGCAAGGCTGACAGCAGAAACATTAACAACTGTGGATACCAGAAGACACCAGAGGAAGTAAATACCAATCCAGAATTGTATGCTCAAATAAAACTATCATTTAAATTAAGTTCAGACTCATATATTTTTAGACAAAGACTGACAGTTTACCTTTTGCTAAAGAGCTGCCAAAGGAGAAAACTGAAATAAGAAGAAGAGAGTGAGATACAACTAAGAAGGAATGCTGAGCAATGGAACTGATAAGGCTGTGAGCAGTCTGAAGGAACTTTAGCTATACAAAGTGACAACAATAATAAACAACAACAAATACAAAACCAAGGTAGAAAAATATACTATTTAAAAATAACTTGAAGGAGGTAAGGTGCATTAAAAAGATGGAGTAAATCTCTATAAAGTCTTTGAATTATCCAAGAAAACAAAAGAGGGATTAATTTTAGATGTAAGTATGCTAAATATTCATGTTAAAACTATAAGGATGACACTAGAGGAATAGAACCAGAATATATCACTTTTATACTAGAGAGAAATAAAGAAAACTTAACCTATTAAGAGATAAGAGAAAGAAAGAGACAGCAAGATAAATAAAAGGTACAGAAAAAAATGATTCAGTAACTACAAAGAATTAAACTTGCCAGCATGAGTTAAAAACAACAACAAAACAAAACATTTTTAATGTGATATATGAGGCATTTATCTAAAACGTAAGAGCAGGAAAAAGTAGAAAGTAAGCCTAATTATGCATGCAGGCTTTTTGGTAAAAATATCAAAATTTAATATTTTCCAAGAGTGGTTATTTAGTATTTGAGCATCAGTATTTGCTTTTTTGTGTTGTTGTTGTTAAGCAATAATAATGATAAATTTTCTTATTTTGTAAAGTGTAAAAAAAAAAACCCTGTAATATTAAATTCAATATATAGATTTCATCTGCTTATTAACTTTTAGTATTTGTATTTTAATGTTTTTTTTAATACATAACTATGTTACTGGTGTAATACTAAATTTGTTTCTATTGAACCATAAACTTCTTGGCTCTGAAGGTGAATATTATACTTTATGAATGTTCCTTACGCACTGCACTGGGGATAAGCACATTTTAATCAGGTCATTGCTCAAAACTAAATTCTCCTACCAATTGCAATTGGTCTATTTAGTGATTAAATGAGTAAGACTGGTTTTTGTAACGTATGGGTTTTTATTTCCTGTTATTGATACATATTATTTTACATATTTATGGGGTACTTGTGCTACTTTGTTATGTGCATAGAATTTGTAATGATCAAGACAGGGTATCTGGGTATCTGTCACCTTGAATATTTATCATTTCACTGTATCTGGGTATCTGTCACCTTATTTATCATTTCAGTGATTAACTATGCAGCACATTATTGCTAACCATGATCGCCCTACTCTGCTATCGAACATTAGAATTTTTACCTTCTATCTAACTGTATATTTGTGTCCATTAACTACCCTCTTCTTCATCCCATCCCAACTCCTGACCCACTCATTCCAGCCACTGGTATCTATAATGTTGGTATATTTTATTTTTTTTAATATAGAAAGAATATTTATTTTAATTTTGGATTCAGGGGTACATGTGCCGGTTTCTAACATGGATATATTGCATGAGGTTTGGGCTTCTAATGATTTCATCACCTAACTAGTGAACATAGTACCTGATAGGTAGTTTTTCAACCCCTCCCTCCCCTCCTTTCTTCCCTTCTTCTGCAATAAACACTGGATTCCCTAGTGTCTATTCCCATCTTTGTGTCCGTGTGTAGTCAATGTTTAGCTCTCACTTATAAGTGAGAACATGTAGTATTTGTTTTTCTGTTTCTGCATTAATTCGCCCAGGATAATGATCTCCAGCTGCATCCATTGTGCTGCAAAGGACATGATTTCATTCTTTTTTATGGCTGCAGAGTATTCCATTGTGTATGTGTACCACATTTTCTTTATTCAATCCACACTATCGACAGACACTTGGGCTGACTCTATGTCTTTGCAATTGTGAATAGTGCTACAGTAAACATGTGAGTGCAGGTATCTTTTTGGTAGAATGATATGTTTTTCTTTGGTTGTGTACGCAGTAATGGGATTGCTGGTTTGAATGCTGACTCTATATTTAGTTCTTTCAGAAATCTACAAACTGGTTTCCACAGGGGCTAACTTACATTCCCACCAATAGTTTATAAGTGTTCTCTTTCCTCTGCAGCCTTATCAACATCTTTTATTTTCTGACTTTTGAATAACAGTCATTCTGAATAGTGTGAGAAGCTATGTCATCATGGCTTTGATTTGCATCTCTCTGGTGATTAGTGATTTGAGCATTTTTTTCATGTTTGTTGGCTGCTTGTATATCTCTTTTGAGAACTGTTCAAAAGTGGGCCTTTGCCCACTTTTTGATGGAGTTATTTCTTTTTTGGTTGCTCAATTGTTTAAGCACCTTATAGATTCTGGATGTTAATCGTTTGTCAGATGAATAGTTTTAAAATAATTTCTTCTACTCTGTAGATTGTCAGTTAACTCTTTGACATTTTCCTTGTAGTGCAGGAACTCTTTAGTTTAATTAGGTCTCAGTTGTCAATTTTTGTTTTTTATGCATTTGCTCTTCAGGACTTTGTCATAAATTCTTTGCCTAGGCCACTGCCTGGAAGAGTGTATCCTAGGTTTTCTTCTACGATTTTTAGTTTGAGATCTTACATGTAAGTCTAATCCATCTTGAGTTAATTTTTCTATATGGTAAGAATTAGGGGTCAAGTTTTATTCTTCTGCCTATGGTTAGCCAGTTTTCCCGGCACCATTTATTGAATAGGGTATCCTTTCCCCATTGTTTATTTTTGCTGACTTTGTTGGAGGCAATGGAGAAGCCTGAAAAACACCCTTTCCCAGCCAGTGTTCAGCTTCTTTAGGCATGGAGCCACTAGAGAAGCTCAAGAAGTTATCTCTTTAAGGCCGTACTTATACACCCTGGCAGGAAAAGCCTTTGCCAAGTCCAACAACAGCGAGCTGAGAAAAGGGGCAGGGAGGTGAGAGATTACTCCCCAGTCCTTGTCCATTCAGAAGCTTTCGTGTTGCTTTCTTAAGCAAATGGCACCACTCGGATTTCCTTTGACCCAAGGAGGGTTTCGGAAGGTTTCACTCTCTGCTCCTTCAGTGGCAGACCATGCCAAAGATTAGGTTTCCAGAAGTGAGATCTGTCTTCTGCTTCTGCTCCTCAGACCTGGTGGGACACTATCTCCCATTTATTGGCATATTTTAAATTTAGGAATCCAACCAATTACTCAATTACATACTGAATACACAGATCTTGAAGCCTCTGCCTCTCAAAATAAATGGTATGGGGATTTTAAATTGTATTTTTATTAATCGTAAGCAAAGTGAAATTGAGTAACACAAAATAGATAGAATAAATATTGCGTTTTTGCTTGTTTGTTTTATTTTTATTTTTATTTTTGTGAGATGGAGTCTCACTCTTGTTGCCCAGGCTGGACTGCAGTGGTGCGATTTCGACTCACTGCAACCTCCACCTCCCAGAGTCAAACGATTCTCCTGCCTCAGCCTCCTGAGTTGCTGGGATTACAGGCATGTGCCACATGCTTGGCTAATTTTGGAATTTTAGCAGAGACAGAGTTTTACCATGTTGGCCAGGCTGGTTTCGAACCCCCGACCTCAGGTGATCCACCCGCCTTGGCCTCCCAAAGTGCTGTGATTACAGGCATGAGCCACTGCACCCAGCTAAATACTGTTGTTAAAAAGCAAAAGCTTATCTTCAAGATATTTTTAAACTTTCGATATATTAAGAGCTTGTAATATCAAACTTCGTTTACATTTGTGATACATTGTAGTATGATAAATCAGATTGTCTGTTCTGACTCCTTTGGGCCCATTTGTGAAACCAGGGCTTCCTAAGCAAATGAATAATGTTAAAAGGAGATCCTTATGTAAAAGTAAACTATTTTCAACTGTTTTTTAAGTATCCATTTAATGTAAACATGATACACATAATTATTTCAAGCAGAAAACTGAGAATGTTATTATCACTTCAGTGTACTCATTAGAAATTATTAAATTTCATTCTGTAATTTAGAACCAGATTTCTACTAGGTAATGATTAATTATCCTAAGGCTCTTTACAAATTGTTTCTTTTCTTTTTTTTGATTGTGGGGAGAATCAAACCCCAGTGTCTCATGTAGCAGGTAGGGATATTTACGGCTGTACAAGCAAGGAAAAAAAATGGTTTCTTTTAAAATGTTTTAAGCACTTAATTTTTTTTCTTTTAATATGTTTCAAATGTTTAGAAACTTAAAAATATTATTTCTTTTAATATTTTAGTTCATATTTCACTAATTCAGGTACTTAATGAGCCTGTTTTCTGAGATTTTATTTGATTTAAAGAGGCATAAAATTTCATAGATACATGTAAATCTTTTAGAGTTTCCCATTTGATTCAGTTCATCCACCTTTACATTTAAAATCAGGAGTCTCTTAGCATTTACATGTCATCTGTAGGGATGGATATGACTGATAATGTATGGGTATTGGTGTTTTATGTCTTGGGCTGATGTTCTTCCTCTCCTAATAGGCCCAATATAGAAATTTTTATCTTATAGTTAATAAAGTTGTAAAATAAAAATTCTTATTGCCATGAATCAATAAGCCAAATTTAGTTTGTTACTACTGAGAGATTTTCTTCTGAGGAAGAAAGAATGAAAGCTTGAACATTTGGTAATAAAATAAACTTTAAATTTGTACTCAATTAAAATATTTATATTATTTACCTTACCTATGTAGTAATATATATTATCATATATTAAATTTTATTTCTCAAAAGGGTTTGTAATACCTTCTAGAAGGCTTCTTAATGTCACTGTTTCCCACCCCCTTAAATTATATCCTGCTAGAATAATTTTAGCACTGTTACTGAACTAAAAGTTATCATTGGTGGCTTCTTATCTAATTAAAGACCAGAAGTAATGCTGAGATGAATGAGGAACATGATAGACATATAGTAAGTGCTAATAAATGTTAAAAGTAAATTCATAGTAGGATGAATGTAACTCTTCTCTTGGAAGTGGTCCATGGGAAAGTGATTTTTATTATACTTCCATTGATCACCCCTGTTCTCCTTTTGACAATTTTCTTTAATCCCTACATGGAGAAACTCTGAGCAAGAAAAATTTGAGTCAGACTCTAATTTCTTGAGGGCATTATTGTATTGGTAGTCAGATTTATTCCATGAATTTATAACCTCAAAATTATTTTTCTGTCTTTTCCATTGTGGATTCATTTAATTTTTATCTTATGGTAGCTTCTTAGGAATCAGAAGAAATCCAGGAAAACTGCCAGGTGTAGTAGATTTCTCTTTCCAGTGTTTCTTTTAAATGACACTGGACCTCTTCATGGGTAGTCTTCATTTTTGTTACAGTGGTTTTGATCTAATGTTTCCTTTTGATTGTATCTTAGTTTCCATGTTTCTGCTTACATTACCTGTCTGTTCCTGTATGTGGCTCACTTTTGCCGATAAATCCCTTTGCATATTGATCAGAGTTCTTTTAAATTCCCAGTATGATGATTCCAGTATCTCTGCCATATCTGAGTCTAGATCTGATGTTTTGTTTTCTCTATAGATCTTGGGGGTTTTGTTTGTTTTTGCCTTTTAGCATCCTGGTAACTACTTGTTGAAAGCCTGATATGATATATCAGGTGAAAGGAAATGATGTAAATAGGGTTTTTTTTTTTTTTTTGAGACGGAGTCTTGCTCTGTTGCCCAGGCTGGAGTGCAGTGGCGCGATCTCGGCTCACTGCAACTTCCATTTTCCGGGTTCAAGCAATTCTCCTACCTCAGCCTCCCGAGTAGCTGGGACTACAGGCATGTGCCACCACGCCCAACTAATTTTTATATTTTTAGTAGAGGTGGGGTTTCACCATGTTGGCCAGGATGGTCTCAGTCTCTTGACATCGTCATCCACCCTCCTCAGCCTCCCAAAGTGCTGGGATTACAGGCATGAGCCACCGTGCCAGCCAGTAAATAGGTCTTTAGTGTGAGATTATATTTTTATTTGGCTAGGCATTAGATTGTATTTACTGTTTGCTTTAGCTGCATGTCAGAGGCTACAATTTCCTCTAAGTTCTTTGATTTTGTCTCCTCTGTTGTCTTTGGGTTTTTCTAGAGTCCTTAAAAAGGACCTGACTCTTAGAGTTATTTTAGCTGTAATCCTCTGGTATTTTATAGGAACTCTATTGATAGGGTGGTAACAACTTAGGGTAGATGGGAAGATATTCTGTAGTCCTCTATTAGGTCTCATCTTTTAAGTGAGCCCAAGTTGGGCATTTCCTTTCCCCAGGTTAGTTAGGTTTTGGTAAAATAGTTCCTCTTGAACTATTTCAGGTATTGTTAAAGACAATAGAGAGCTCTGGAGTATTTCTAAATGGTTATTTTTCGCCTTCCCCGGCAGAAACAAGAGGGAGTTTTTAATGTAGTCTTCATAGTGAGAACCTAGGTAGCCCTCCTAGAAGTAAAATTCATAAAAATTTGTCCCCTCCCCCTTAAGGTTGAACGTCCTCCTAGTTTTTAGCTCTTAAGCTAGTCCACACTCCATCTAGCAGTTCGTCCATTGCAGTTTAGTGTTCCTTCCTTAGTCCTGGTTTCAGCTGAGGGCTTTTGCTCCTGAGCTTTTGTACTCTGTAAACTGATTCTTCATATCTGCTTGTCTGTATCTCCGTTTTCAGGGAAACAGTTTGCTCTGTGGCCTCATTTATCTGATGGAACTAATAAGAGTTGTTGACTTTCAGTTTGTTCAGTCTTTTTCCTTTTTGTAAGGTCAGTAGTACCTACTTCCAAGCTGTTTATACATCAGACCAAAAAACAGAAGTTTCTCGGTTTCTTATTAGAATGAAGACGTAATTTTAGAGCCTGCATAGTCTTCTTAAGCCTTTTCTTTTCCATCTATAAACACAGCTCCCAATGAACATTTGAACACAGATGACACTTGGACAGAAATACTTTTTCATCTCCTTTTTGAAATTATCTTTTTCATTTTTTGGTTTTTCTAAATGCATACTGAAATTCTATGCAATCTGGAAGGCAATGAATGAGTCCTTGATGCTTTCTTCCTAAGCCTTGATTTAGCAATTGGAAAATGTTTTTTTTTTTTTAATCTTGTATCTTTTTCAAAAGATGTAGACAGGATGGACAGAGAGGAGAATTCATTTACAATTTTAATTATCTTCTGTTTGCCAGAGTATCCTGTGAATACAAGAAGGAATAAAGGTAGGAGACCCAAATTGTAGTGTTCTATGAGTAGATGTGTAACAGACAGGTAAACATATTAGAGTAGTATGTTAGACAATGATATTTTATCACGTCCAGAGGAAAATAGAGGCGAGACACTTTGCCATATCTTGGAGGGTTAGGGTGAGGCTGTGAGAGTTACTTGAAGGAGTTGACATGTGATCTGTATCTTGTAAGACGACTAGAGCTGTGGAGAGTGTACTGAACACAGAGAATTGCTTATAAGGTAGATAACTTCATCTAGGATTGTTTTTTTCCTACAGTAAGGAATTGGAGATCAAAGCAAATTAGGCAAGTTAAATAGTGTTTTTCCAATTCTTAATATATGGTTTTATTATTTGGTTTGATATGTTGCAAATTCCAGAATATAGACTTGCCCTATTGTGTGTTTCAAAGCTAAATATAAGCGATTTCTGAGTTTTTGAATTATTTTATATTATCCTGTAGTATAAAGACTGAGGATTAACTGATGGATCTAATAAGAGCTGTTGGCTTTCAGTTTGTTCATGCTTTTTTTCTTTTTGTAAGGTCAGTAGTATTTAATTTTTTTAATTCTCAGATTGTGTCTCAAATATTTTTCATGGTGGTAGAATTCATTTGGATTGAGTTAAGTTTGATTGGTTTTGTTGTTACTTCAAACGTAAGGATATTTTGTGATTTCATAGATAGTAGGATATTTTCAGAAATGTTAAGCCACTCATTTTGCTAATCTTATTTAATCTATTGCTCTTAAAGCAGCAGGTCATTATGTAACTTTATACTTATGTTCAGTCTGAATCTCCACATTTTTAGTTTACTCTTACAAATCTACAGTACCACTACCTCCCAGTGAGGGTATAATGAACATAATTTTAACTTCTATGTTGAAACATAAGAATACTATTAGTTTAATAACTAGCATTTTATTACCTAGTTCTAAAATAGTTATCATAGCTTTTGAAATTACCATTACCAGCCAAGATAAAGCTGTTCTAGCATATATCTAATATACTGTTTCTAAAATGAAATGAATGCTTATACATAGAAGAAAGAATTTTGGACTCCTCGAAGAAAGCAGGATAAAGAATCTATTTTAGATTATAGAATACAGCACCAAAGCAAGCAATTGACATCTTAATTTTCTTAAAAAAAATCATCCTTTGATTTTGTTTCATAAAATTTGACTTTTAATTATGTTTCTGCTAAAATTATTCTCTGAGGTTTTACGCATAGATAAGCAGACATTTTGCAGTGGAGAAACACTCTTTATGACCATTAGGCCTAGCGTTGTGGCTCTTGCCTGTAATCCCAGCACTTAGGGAGGCTGAGGCCGGCGGATCATGAGGTCAGGAGTTCGAGAACAGCCTGATCAACATGGTGAATCCCCATCTCTACTAAAAAAAAAAAAATACAAAAATTAGCCAGGTCTGGTGACACACTCCTGTAATCCC
>NW_022436941.1:46322690-46329744 GCF_009761245.1 Sapajus apella
AGCCAGGTCTGGTGACACACTCCTGTAATCCCAGCTACTCAGGAGGCTGAGGCAGGAGAATCGCTTGAACCTGGGAGGCAGAGGTTTCAGTGAGCCAAGATTGCGCCACTGCACTTCTGCCTGGTGATAGAGCAAGACTCTATCTCCAAAAAAAAAAAAAAAAAGAAAAGAAAAAGAAATAAAAAAATAATAATGATAAAAATGGCCATTATTACCACTTATTTAATATTTGCTTTTATTCCAGATGTCTCTTTCCTTACTCTTTGCCCTCCTTAATAGAAATAGTATATTAGGCCGGGCGCGGTGGCTCAAGCCTGTAATCCCAGCACTTTGGGAGGCCGAGGCGGGTGGATCACAAGGTCAAGAGATCGAGACCATCCTGGTCAACATGGTGAAACCCCGTCTCTACTAAAAATACAAAAAATTAGCTGGGCATGGTGGCGCGTGCCTGTAATCCCAGCTACACAGGAGGCTGAGGCAGGAGAATTGCCTGAACCCAGGAGGCGGAGGTTGCGGTGAGCCGAGATCGCGCCATTGCACTCCGGCCTGGGTAACAAGAAAGAAACTCCGTCTCAAAAAAAAAAAAAAAAAAAGAAATAGTATATTAATTTTCTATTGCTGCTATAACAAATTACTATAAATTTTGTGGCTTAAAGCAACACAAATTTATTATCTTACAATTCTGTAGGTCAGAGTCCTTTATGAGTTTCACTGGGCTAAAATTAAGGTGTGGATAAGCTGTTTTTAGGATCTAGAGAAGAAATTGTTTACTGCTTCTAAGGGTTGTTGGCTGAATTCTGTTCCTTGAAGGTTATTCCACTTTATAGAAGCTACCACATTTCTTGGCTTGTCTTCTTCCTCCACTTTGAAAACCAGCAACACCCAGCTCAGTCACTTTGCGTCTCTCTGACCCACTGTTCTTCTGTAATCTACCTTTAAAGACATAACACCATCCAGATAATCCAAGAAAATCTCCCCATTTCAAGGTTCTAAACCTTAGTTATATCTGTGGGTTCTTTTAATATGAAGCATAATATACTCACAGATTCCAGGAATTAGGACATGGACATCTAGAGGAACTATGTTTCTTCCTAGCATAAGCAGTGATATTGACTGGTCCCTGACTTTCTGGATGAGTTTTCCTTTTCTATTTAGAATACCTCTGACTTTTTCCTCCTCGATTCAGTGAACACAAAAGAGGTGTTGAGATTCAGAGTCACTAGGTGCTATTAATGTATTAGATATAGTGCCTATGGGAAAATAATAGGAGAAACAAATTTTAGAAACACCGAAAAAAAGAAAATATACTTTCAGTGTATTTCCTTGAAAAAGAGAAAGTCAGGTATATTTTTGTGAATCTATATTAATTGGCCTTAATCCTTAATACCAAGGTTCATAGTTACTCTTACAGCAGCAGGAAGTAAACCATTATGGGTAATTAGGAGTCTCTTAATATAGTATCAAAGCATTCCAAGATGAAAAGATATTTACTCAGAAAAATAGCAATAATTTACCAAAATTTATATCAGTTTTGATAATGTATGACATTGCATCTTAATGTGTTATTTCTTTCCTACTTAGATCATCACAAAGTATGTATACGAGCTCCTGGAAAAGGATTGTAATTTGAAAAAAATATCTATTCCAGTAAGTCAAATTTTAAATAAATGTTTATTGCAAATGAAATGTTTATTTGTAAGTAAAATAGTATTTAATTCCGAAGAAAACTGTTGTTTTGAGTTAATTGTGATAAGTTTAAATGTTAAGGTTCCGTTGTATTGATATTGATAATTTTAAATGCTTATTAGTATACCTCATCTCATTCTGCACAGTAGTTCTTATAAAGTAATACTTTTCAGTAGAAAGGAAAAAATACTGATTTCCAGTCTTTTTGAAAATGATGATGCAATTAAAAGGATTACCCTTTCCTGTACCCTTTCTCATTTCATTGGAATAATTTATTTTTATTTGTAGTAAACCAGTATACTTTTTGTTACATTAGACATTTATTGTCTCTTTAAATATTTCTTGGTTTTTAAAAATATGTCTTATTTCTACACATAATATGTTGTTTCCTCTACACATTCCCAAATTCATTCCTGGTGCTTCCTGTTTCATAACACTGCTCCTTCCCTTTCTGGCAGAACATTTTTTTGAATTTTGCACATTTTGCCATTTCAGAGTGAAAAAGTTTGAGATTTGTTCCCAGACTCAAATTGCCAAAATAACCAAAAAACAAAACAAAAAATACAAAAGCCCCTGTTATTTTAAATGTAAACCGCAAAATATTAAGCTTTTAAATTAAGAGATTATAATCATGTTTCTGAAATGGTGGTTGGACTAGATTGGAGGATCTTTGCTGTCCCTGACAACTTTATGATTTTTGATGCATGAGAATGTGGGAGAGTTGATAAAAGTAATACATTTAAGGCACAACACTTTGCTTATAAATAATTTTGTTTGCATGAAATTTTGCATGAGTTTTAAAAATTCCTTGGATAGGGCTATTTTATTATGAATGGAAGATTTGAGGATTTCTTAATAGTGTCCCTCTCCAGAACTGAGTCCTTAGTTTCTTTTTTAAAGGAAACCTATTTATTTAATTTTCTGTAAGTAACCTCAAATGCAAGAACACATTGTTAGTCATTTGCTCATTTATTCATTTATTCAACATAGATTTATTTAACTTTTTTTTTAGGTGTTGGACATTGTTCAAACTGCTTATGATCGATTAGTCAATAAAATATTATTCTGTGTTACAGCTACATCAATCCTTGGTTTATTGGAAACTTTTCTTCCTTTGAAGAAACACATGAATGTCAAGATTTTAGTACCTTTCTGGGAATGGATATGCCAATCTTTTTTGTATTTAAACTTACTGTTTTAGTTTTGACTTTAGGTCTAGCATTTTACCCCATTTAAAACTATATATTGAAATTTGGTCTTCTGGAAAGTCAGGGTAGAATTTTGTCACTTTGCCCAGTTTTCCTTTCCTGTTCATTTTCTTTCTTTCAGAGTTTCTGAAGAATGATATTTAAACAGCTGTAGGTTAATTTATTGATACAACACAATTAATATTGGATCCTTTAACTCTATAATACTTCTAGTTCCATGGAATCCTTAAACTCACGTCAGTCTCCAAATTTCTAGAACAAATCTCAAAATAATTGGCTATATAGATCACGTTATATGATTTTCATTATTTATCATTATAGAAAACTTGAAATTAGATGGAAGACGACTTTGTATTATGAATCTGATTATCCTTTGATTTTAAATTTAGAATATAAAGCTAATAAGCAAGGGCCAATTAAGTTTATATCAAACTTAAGTGTCATGCCCATCTTTTGTTAATAAAGTTTCCCTTATTTTATAAACTTATAAAGTAACTCTAAATTTTGTCTTAGAAAATTAATATCTTCCTTTAAATTATCACATATTTGGTATAGTTGTGAAATTTTTCTTCACAGCTATTTTTTAATAGCTATTATTTTTCTCTTGAGTTTTGTTAAATCTCAGAGTGAGAGAGAGAGAGAGAGAGTGTGTGTGTGTGTGTGTGTGTGTAAATAGTTGTTCTTTTTACTTAAAGAATACCTTCAAACCTTTTTTTTCCTGATGATGAACTCTTTCAGTCTTGAACTATTTTAAAAGAAAAAAGAACCATCTTTTAAATGACAGCACTTTGTGGAACTCATGATTTGATAGTAAACATTATGATCATGCTTTATGTTTAGTTCACACCTCTCATAAATAGGCATAAAGCATTCTCAATTATAGTGAAATATCTCATACTTGTATAGAATACTGGAGACATGAATTAACAACTTCACTACAAATTTTAACTTAGAGTATTACATACATCATGCTTCAGCAATTAATGGTGTTCATGAGAGTTTATTACGTACATCATGCTTCAGCAATTAATGGTGTTCATGAGTATTCCACAATGAATTGTTAACTGCTAAAAATTATTTGGTGCAGTCTCATCACCTAAAAGGTGTCTGGGGTTGATTCGTCAATAAACTGAGGTGGTTCACTGGAAAGACCTTTATGTGTATTCTTTAATGAAAACTTAGCATAACAAATTACCACTGTTTGAAGATAAATGACCTTTGAACAGCTATATATTCAAACGTAATTAGGTTAATGAAGAAGAGTTATTTTATTCATGTAGATATTTTACTAAAATTAGCACTAACTTTATAGAGAGTACATTGTAGTTCATGTGCAGAGTCAGAGTTCTGTGTAAACTGAGGTGAATATTAGCCAATGACCAGCTAAAATTCTTTTATGTCTTATTAATATTATTAAATTCATTTTCATTGTTGTTTTTCTTGAATATTCTGATATTCTTATAATTTCAAAGCCAGCTTTTCTCAATATTCAAGTAAAACTTTCATTTATTCATGGCTACTTTAATTTGTAGACCCTTAAAAATTCTTGAGCAGCATTTTTTAAAATGTGATTCCATTTTCCCTCTTTTATCTTTCTTCTTATCACCACTGCATTTTTTAAAAATGTGATTCCATTTTCCCTCTTTATTCTTTTTTGAGACAGGGTCTCACTCTCTTGTGTAAGCTGAATGTTGTGATGCAGTAATGGCTCATTGCAGTCTTGACTTCCTGGGCTCAAGCAATTATCCAGACTCAGCCTCCTGAGTAGCTAGGACTACAGATGTGCACAATCACACCCAGCTAGTTTTTGATTATTTGTAGAGACAGGGTCTGACTATGTTGCCCAAGTTGGTTTTGAACTCTTAGACTCGAATGATTCTTCACTGAGCAGCATTTTAATATAAACATAGATTTTTATCATTTGAAAATAAGTCTCTTTCAGTTTTAAGTGATTACTGTGGACTTCAAAGTGGCAATATCCCATTGCTTAAAACATTGACTCAATTTCTTGGTAACAGGGGACTTAGTCAAATAGGAAAAAAAGAGACAGTGATCAGCACCTACTGAAATATCTGTAGCTACAGGTTTTTTCATTAAGGTAAATAGATATCCATCTCCATAGACATTCCAGGATCCATTAAAGCCTTACTGACTTTAAGAGGCACTTTTCTTTGTGCGTGTTTAGACATACTCTTTGGTAATTGAATGACTAGAAACCCCTGTGGCCTCTTTTTTATTATACACTGACAGCGTTGGCTTTCAATATTTTTTATTTTGTTCTTATCACCATTGCCTTTTTTTTTTTTTAGCCTCTTTAACCGAGCAATAATTCTATTTTCATATGTGTTTCTAGGTAAAGGGAATTTTTCTTTTAGGTTTGGTTTTCCTGTGTCTGTCATCCACTTATCTTCCTGTGTGGCTTTAGTCATATTTATTGTCATCATTATAATTTGTTTACTCTGGTCGTAGCATGCAGGTAAAGCTAATATGATTGTGTTACGTTTCATATCTCTCTTCCTGTATTTTTAGCTATTGCTAATAAAATTATAGTTATGTCATTTTAATTCTTTAACATTGTACAGGTCTTGTAAAATTTTCTATAATTTTGTGCTAGTTTAATCTTCAGTATATGCTTTCTGAACCAGGCAAGTATTATAACCATTTCGAGGATATATTATTTAGTTAAATGCCTTTTATTGAAAGGAAGTCACTGGTGATGCTTGATAAGATTCCTTATTCCAAAAGTTTATTTTTTTTAATTACTGAGTGTCTACAATGTGCTAGGTTCTGTTTCAGGTACTAAGACTATAGATGGATACAAACCCAAGAACTCTGTGCCTGCCTAGACTTACATTCTAGTGGAGGGAGCAGGTGGTGAATAAACACAATTGCAAAAATAAAGAGTAAAGCATACAATGTGTTAGATCATGGAAGAAAATAAAACAGGGAAAGGGACTACAGAATTCTTGGGGGCATGTTTGGAATTTTAAATGGGGTAGTCAGGGAAAACTTCAATGAAAAGGTGTTATTTCTTCTTTAAGCCCCATGTCCATGCTGCGCTTGCTGAAATAATTGCCATTTGTGCTCTGTTTGCACAAATGCCTAAGCCATCTCTTACTGAAACCAGCCTGATTGTTTTAGAAGTAGAAATACTTTATTTTATTTTTCTCTTCCTAAGCATAATGAGTGGGAATATTTAGAATCCAGGGTGTTCTTTTAGGCATCTAGAGTTTTTGTATACTTCTTATTTTGATAATTGTGTGAACATATGCAGTTGACAAAGTGAAGAGCTATTTCATTACACTGCATGTGGATTGACCTTCTTTATGTGAGGGTGTGTAACCAGCCCTCACAACGTCAACTTCTGGCTTGATCTGGCTATCCACAGGCTTCCATTTCCAGTTACTGACCACTGCCGATATGGAATACCACTAAGTGTGTCATGGCATATGTAAGAAAAGGTTGGGAAATTAAAGTGTTTTGTGTCTTTCAAGTGTAAATCATACATCATATAGTTAAAAATCTAAATATTAATTACAATCAAAGTGGATAAAAATATTTACTTTTTATCACGTAAGTAACTAGTTTATAAAGTAAGTTCATCGGAGTACATAAATAATGTGGCTTTGTAAAAATAATTGTT
Source organism: Sapajus apella (assembly GCF_009761245.1). Taxonomy (NCBI): domain Eukaryota; kingdom Metazoa; phylum Chordata; class Mammalia; order Primates; family Cebidae; genus Sapajus; species Sapajus apella. Next base: position 46,329,228 of record NW_022436941.1, read on the forward strand.
ATTTAATCCTATGTTCACAGTCTGAATGAAATTTCAAAGCCCGTTTACATAGATCAGTTAAGAATAGAATAGATGGTTAGTTTTTAAATAGGTTCCTCTTCTTCCCTTCAACAATTTAGTGACATTCCTGGCTGATATATGATTTTCCAATAGATTTATCTCCAATTTCAGTTTTCTATTTTTTATTATTTCTGTGCAATATTCTGTTATAAAACTTACAGTTGTGTGACTATGGGCAATTTATTTAAACTCTCTAAGTCTCAATTTCTTTATCTATAAATTAATATAATAATAATACCACCTAAATGGGTTGTGAATGAATGAGATAATGTTTTTTTTTTTTTCCCCATTTATTTATTTTATTGCATTTTACATTTTGGGGTACATTGAAGAACATGCAAAATTGTTGCATAGGAACACACGTGGCAGTGTGATTTGCTGCCTTCCTCCCCATCACCTACATCTGGCATTTCTCCCCTTGCTATCTCTCCCCAGCTTCCCACCCCCCACCCTCCCT
>NW_022436941.1:46330144-46392612 GCF_009761245.1 Sapajus apella
TCTCAATCCAGAGTTTCTGGTTGCTGTTCTTTTGTGGGGGTGGGGCCAGCCGAGCCTGATCGCCTGGCTCCCTGCCTCAGAGCCTTTTTTAAGTTGGTGTTCCAGTCGCCTGTTGAAGAGGCGCCGGGGTCTGTTTGTTTTCCCCTGCGGCCACTCACTGCGCTGGCTTCAACAGCGGCACTGAGGTTTGTGGCGCTTTTTTTTCTTTTTTTTTTTTGCCCTGGAATCTACTGTCCTGGTTCTCTGCTCAGTCCCCTTTTTGAACCAGCATATGGGCGACTTCCCGTGGCTCCAATCGCCAGCCAAAAGGGCACCCGGACCGGTGTATTTTGTACGGAGAACCGCGGCTCCGGGGCGCCGACAAAGCAGCCGCGCGGGGCAGAGCAGCGGCGCTGGTCGGCGCCGGCCGGCGCTGGCCACAACAGCCGCGCTGGCGAGCGTGGAGCACCTGTGCCCGGGAATTTCCTAGTCTGTGGGCAATAAAAACCCGGCGTCCATAAAAACGCGGCGTCCACTCACCCTCTGCGCTCTCACTGGGAGCTGCAATCCTGAGCTGTTCCTAAACGGCCATCTTGGATCTCCTCCGAGATAATGTTTTTAAAACAGGTAGCATAGCAGCTAGACTGTAGGTAGCACTAAAAACAATGGTAATTTTTATTTACAATGGTACTATAATACTAAATATACAAGAATAATAAGGAGAAGCATATTACCAATACTTTTTATATTTTATATTTAAATTACTATCATGTCTTGGCTCATCCACCTAATACATAATTGTTAGTCTGTACTGAATATTTTAATTTTGGGTTAAAGGTGTTTTTTACTTCTTTAATTCCATAGTAACCATTTAATACTTCATAACAACCATTAGTTGTTTTTCGTTTATGTGTATGCCTGATCAGAAGATATTTATTTATTATTTAATTTTATTTAATTACAGGTAGATGCTACCGAGACTGAACCAAAGAGTTTTATCTATATGAGTGAGGACGCTTTGACAAATCCACAGAAACTGATGGTTTTAATTCATGGTAGTGGTGTTGTCAGGGCAGGTCAGTGGGCGAGGAGACTTATCATAAATGAAGATCTGGACAGTGGCACACAGATACCGTTTATTAAGAGAGCTGTGGATGTAAGTACAATTTCCTTATTTTTTGGGGCATTTTATAGTACTGTTTTATTATACATTTTTATATTTCTTCAAAAAGTATATCGTAAGCATAATCTTATCTTCAAGTTATTTCTTTTACTTGTATGAAAGATTATTCTGCATTATAATGCAGTTACAAAGAAAAACAAAGTGGTATCTTGAGCATACAAAGACTTAATAGCTTTTGAATGAATTATTTTTCTAAAATATTTTTAATCATGTGAAATATCAAACTATCAAATATGTATCAACATAATTGAAAATACTTCTGACAAAAATATCATGACTGCTTTTGTAAACCTTTGCCTACCTGATTTAATGAAGTTATAAACTAAAGCTACTACTTTGAATTAATCTCATATTATTTAAAGGAAGAGTTGGAATAACTCAATTTGTTGGTCATTTCTTTAAAATGTTCTTTAGAGCCCACAAATAAAATGCTTTAAGCATGAGACAGACATGCAGAATGGCAAAATGTAATATTTACTGAATATTTTATTCTTATTTGCATTCAAACATTTTAGAAATTGCCATTTTTAAATTGTATCCAGGGTTTTCTTCCTTGCAATGGGAATTGGTTTTCTGACATAATATTGGCACATTTTAGTGTTTGGCTGCTTTTTTTTTTTTACTATTACCTTTGTAAGTTCTGTAGTGAACAGTCCAATTTTGCAAAGTATGAATTTCTTTCACATCAGTAGATTTTCCTTAAAAAAAAATAAACTGATGTCTCGTATAAAAGACTTACTGTAAAAAGTAAAGGAATATATGTGTCCATGTAGGCTTTATTTGTTTTATTTATAAGAATTACTACATTTTTGTAATGGAAAGGAATTATTTAATACACTGATGATTACAAAAGTCAAAAGTAACATGTTATCTATTCTGTTAACTCAGAAATAATAATATGAAGGCTCAGCCCAGCTCCTAAGGAACATTTAGGTTACTAGATTTGAAACCTTTAAAATCCTGGAAATAGTCTTTCTTAGATTGATTATATAGTGATTTTTTTTTTTCTAGTTTTTGTGGTTAAGCAAAGAATGCAAAGATACTACTTTTGATCTGGTTGCTAACTTCGATAGTCTGTATTTTAGTAGAATTGAAGTAACTATGATAAATTGAAGATTAGACTAAATTAACACAATAAAATATTATATTTAAACTGTTTCAAATTTCAGGTTTTAAACAGTGACATGAACTTTCTCTCTGACACAATTGTTTGTAGTTAGACAGACCCTGTCTGTGTATTTTTTGAAGAACATTACATGTAAAATGTGTTCACAATTTGATGAATATTTGAAAATATAACTTAGTAAAGAAAATCAGATGCTTTGAACATGCCAGTGCTAGGTGAAATATTTTATGTAGTTATGTTTTCCCTGCTATAGATGACTTAAGCCTTTCCAGTTCTGGAATATTTCGTTGTTGTTTAAGGATTTTGAGGGGAAAGTCTATATGGAAAACCATGCAAAACATATTTATTTGAACAAACTTTCTATGGATATCTCAGACAGGAGGGAGGAAGTTTGTTAGTAATATTACAATAATAAGTCATTTTGTTCTTATAAGTAGGAATAGTGTTTTGGGGATAACAGCATTTCAGTGTATTGAATTTTTTCTTCTTAATAATGGCAACTCGTGATTTCTTGAAAACAAGCAACTGATTTCTAAGCATGCAGCACACATAGAAATTTTAGTTTACACATTTGATATTCTTTATTTTAGAAAAAATGTATATTAACATTAGTATGGTAATATTCTTCATGGTGATTGAGAAACAGGTATTTTTACTACTTTAACTTTACCTTTTCATATTGTTGTCTTCATGGGTTGCTCTTTAGGTGGGGAGGAGTTGGTTGACGGAATGATAATGGTATTTTAAGATGCAGGCAGAGAAAGACTAACAAACAGGGAACAGGAAGCTGTCCCATTCTTACTTTTCTTTTTTTTTTGAGACAGAGTCTCGCCCTGTTGCCCAGGCTGGAGTGCAGCATCGCCATCTCAGCTCACGGCAACCTCCACCTCCTGGGTTCAAGCGATTCTCTTGCCTCAGCCTCCCAAGTAACTGGCAGGCCACCACACTCAGCTAATTTTTTGTATTTTCAGTGGAGACGGGGTTTCACCATGATGGTCTTGATCTCTTCACTTTGGGATCCACCCACCTTGCCTACCAAAGTTCTGGGATTACAAACGTGAGCCACCTAGCCCAGCCCACTTAAAAAAAAAAAAAATCAGGTTAGCTCTGCTTTTGTTTATACTTGTTTGGACTTTTTCTAAAGCTTTCTTTAAAGAAAGGTTTCCAAAATTTTCAAAAAGTCGGAACTTTCTTTTTCATGGTCTGTGGTTTTTCATATCACAACTGAAGTAAATTCCGATATTTTGGAGGCCACACAATATTATCATTGCTAAGTGTTATTAATATTGTTTCTTTATATTCCCTGCAGATTTTTGGTATAAGACTGAAATTTCTAAAATTTGATTTCTATCATTGTAAGGTTAAAACTTTTTTTTTTCAATAGTAAAGCCCTAAGTGGACTGGTTTGTAAAAAGTATTAACTTTAAATCTGTGAAGCCATTAGGTTGAAAGGAGGGCATGGTGAGCACTGGAACCACTCCCACAACAGCCCCTGAGATTTCTTCCCCAAATGCCCCAGGGCTCCACAGGTCATAGTTTGAAAATCATAGATATCCCAATCCTTGCATTTTAGATACTTAAGGACTTTATTATCAAAAGCGGATTAAGAGTGCATGTTGGAGGAATGGTGCATATTGGATAAATCTCCACAAGTGCTTCTGAGATTGCCATTACTAACATTTTTGGTGTTTGACAATCTTCATTGCATAATATGTTACCTGGAGTAAGAAACAGTGTTTCATGTAGCCAGATACCAATTATTCAGCCTCTGATTGTGCAGTTTGAGAGTTACTTATACTTGTTTCTTTGATGATCCATACTCACATGCATCTTTTTAGGCATTTCCACTGGTCTTTAAAAAGGGGTAAAAGCAGACAACCGTATTCATGCCCAAGAAGCAGTACAGTTTGGTTTCCATAACTTTGTGGACTAAGCTTATTAATATAAACTTTTCCTAGTAAACATGCATAATAATAATGTATAAAATGTAACAGAAATATTAAATACCTAGTTGTATATGAGTGTTCAAAAGACAGAGAAGGAGGAAAGTAGAGGCAGAGGAAGATGGCTAAATAGAAGCCTTCACCAGATGTCCTCACTCCAAGAACACCAAGTTAAACAACTACTCACATGAAAAAGCACCTTCATAAAATCCAAAAATCAGGTGAGCAATCACAGTACCTGGTTTTAACATTATATCACTGAAAAAGGCACTGAACAGGGTAGGAAAGACTCTCTTGAATCACCAATGCTGCCCTTCCCCTATGTCCTGACAGTGGCAGCGTGGTGTGGAGAGAGAATCTGCATTTGCGGGAGGGAGAGCGCAGTGATTATGGGACTTTTCATTGGAACTCAGTGCTGCCCTGTTACAGCAGAAAGCAACACCAGTTGACGGCCATGGAGGGAGCATTTAGACTAGCCCTACCCAGAGAGAAATCACCCATCCTAGCAATTGAAACCTGAATTCCAGCATGCCCTACCACTGTGGGCCAAAGTGCTGTGGGTTGCTAAATAAACTTGAAAGGCAGTGTAGGCCATAAGGATTGCAATTCCTGGGTAGGTACTGGTGCTGTGCTGTGCTGTGCTTAGGGCCAGTGGACTGAACGAGCAAGCAATCTGGTGGCATGCCAGCCAGGACAGCTAAGACAGTCCTTGTGTCACCCGTCCCCCAACCCAGGCAACACAGCTTACAGCCCAGGAGAGACTCCTTCCCTCTGCTTGCAGTGCTTGAGGAGAGAAGAGGAAAAGTAAAGAGGACTTTGTCTTACAGGTTGGATAACAGATGAGCCACAGTAGGATAGGACACTGGGTAGCATCCTGAGGCTCCCATGCCAGACACTAGATCCCAGATAACATTTCTAGATGCACTCTGGGCCAGGAGGAAACCAGCTGCCTTGAAGGGAAGGACCCAGTCATTGCAGGATTCATCACCTTCTGACTAAAGAGCCCATGGGCCCTAAGTAACTACCAGAGTGATACCCAGGGAGTATGCCATGGGTCTTGGATGAGACTCTGAGATGTGCAGGCTTCAGGTGAGAGCCAGCACGTTCCCAGCTGTGGTGGCAATGGTGAAAGACTCTTTCTGTTTGAGAAAAGCAGGGGGAAAAGCAAAGGGGACTTTGTCTTGCATCTTAGGTACCAGCTCAGCCATAGTGGGATAGAGCACCAAGAGGGCTCTTAAGGTCCCTGGTTCTCAGCCTTGACTCTTGGGCAGTATTGACTCTTGGGCAGTATTTCTGGACCTACCTTGGGCTAGAAGGGAGCCTGCTGCCCTGACAGGAGAGTCCCAGGACTGGTAGCATTCACAAGTGGATTGAAAAGCCCTTGGGCATTGAGTGAATATTGGCAGTAGCCAGTCTGTACTTGTCGCAGGTGTGGGGCAGTTGTAGCTGTTGGAAGAGACTGTACTGCCTGTGGAAATGGGATAGGAGAGTGGGAAGGACTTTGTCTTGTGTCTTGGGTGCTAGCTCAGCCACAGCAAAATAGAAGACTGGGTAGGTTCCTAAAGTATCTGACTCTAGGCCCTGGCTCCCTGATGAAACTGCCCGGGGCTGAGGGGAACTCACTGCTATGAGGAAGGGTTACAAGCCTGACTGGTTGTAGAACTATAGGACCTTGAGTGGATATAGGTAGAAGCCAGGCAGTGGTTACTGCAGGCCGTGGGTGAGATGCTTCCATTCTGACCCAGTATTGCAATTGACCCAGATGCAATACCATACTGGCTTCAGGTCTGACCCAGCATTGCCACTGGTGGCAGCCACAGGGTGCTTATGTCACCCTTCCCCCAGGTCTAAGCAGCTCTGCCCAGAGAGACACACTCTGGGAAAAAGTAAGACAAGAGTTTCTTCCTGTTAAGAGAATTCTTCCAGGTCTTATCCAAGACCACCAACATAGTACCTCTACCAGCATGCAAGAGCCATAGCATTACTAGGCTTCTGGTAACCCCTAATGCAGATGTGGCTGTAGGGACCAAACACATAGAACGCAATACCCGAGTGCCTTCAGATACCTGAAGAGTCTTCCCAAGAAGTAAGTGTAACAACAAGCCCAGATTGCAAAGACTACAATAAATATTTATCAATGCGAAGATACTGACAAACATCCACATGCATCAAGACTATCCAGGAAAACATTACCTCACCAGATGAACTAAATAATGCACCAGGGACCAATCCTGGAGAAACAGAGATATATGATCTTTCAGACAGAGAATTCAAAATAGCTGTGTTAAGGATACTTAAAGAAACTCAAGCTAACACAGAGAAGGAATTCAGAATTCTATCAGATAATTTAACAAAGAGCTTGAAATAATAAAAAAGAACCCAGCAGAAATTCTGGAGTTGAAAATGTAGTTGAGAGACTGAAGAATATTATTAGCCTTTTAATAGCTGAATTGATCAAGAAGAAGAAAGAGTTAGTGAGCTTCAAGACAAGCTATTTGAAAATATACAGTCATAAGAGACAAAATAATAAGAATGAAACATGCCTAGAAGCTGTAGAAAAATGCCTCAAAAGGGCAACTCTTACGAGTTATTGATCATAAAGAAGTGGTAGAGAGAAGTAGAGGTAGAAACTTTATTCAGAAGGAAAGTAGCAGAAAGCTTCCAAGACCAGAGAAAGATATCAGTATTCAAGTACAAGAAAGTTAAAGAACTCCAGGCAGATTTAACCCAAAGAAGAATACATCAAGACATTTAATAAATTCCCAAAGGTCAAAGATAAATGATTCTAAAAGCAGCAAGAGAAAATAAATAATATACAGTGGAGCTCCAATACTTCTGGCAGGACACTTTTTTCAGTTGAAATCATACAGGCCAGGGGAGAATGGCATGATATATGTAAAGTATTGAAGGAAAAAACCTTTTACCCTAGAATAGTTATCTGGTGAGAATATCCTTCAAACACAAAGGAGAGAGAAATAACAACCTTCCCAGACAAACAAAATCTGAGTGATTTCATCAACACCAAACCTGTTCTACAAGAAATGCTAAAGGGAGTTGTTCAGTCTGAAAGAAAAGGAGCTTAATGAGCAATAAGAAAACATCTGAAAGTACAAACTTACTAGCAATAGTAAGTACACAGAAAAACACAGACTAATACTGTGATTGTGATTTGTAAACTGTGCATATCATGAGCTGAAAGATGAAGTGATCAAAAATAACTACAACAACTTTTCAAGACACAGTATAGTAAGACATAAATAGATATAACAAAAAGATTAAAAGTGGGAAGATGAGATTAAAGAGTAGAACTTTATTAGTTTTCTCTTTTCTTGTTTGTCTGTTTATACAATCAATATTAAGTTGTCATCAGTTTAAAATAAACTGGTTTTATGTTATTTGCAAGTCTAATGGTAACCTCAAATGTAAAAATATACAACAGATAGACACAAAAAGCACAAGAAATTAAAACATACCACAGAGAAAATCACCTTCACTAAAAAGAAGACAAGAAGGAAGGAAGGAAGAAAGAGAAGAACACAAAACAACAAGAAAACAAATAACAAATGGCAGGAGTAAGTCCCTATTAATAATAACGTTGAAAATAAATGCACTAAATGCTCCAATCAAAAGATATAGAGTGGCTGAATGGATTTAAAAATAATACCCCATGATCTGTTGCCTATAAAGACCCCGAGAGATTGAAAATAAAGAAATGCAAAAAGATGTTCCATACCAATGGGAACTAAAAAAGAGCAGGCTTCGCTATACTTATGTCAGACAAAATATATTTTAAGATGAGAAACTATTAAAAAAAAGAAAAAGAAGATAATTATATAATGAAAATGGAATTAATTCAGCAGGAGGATATAACAATTGTAAATATACATGTCCCCAACACTGGAACACCTAGATATGTGAAGCAAATATTATTAGAGCCAAAAGAGATAGACCCCAATACAACAATAGCTGGACATTTTAACAGTCTACTTTCAGCATTGGACAAATCATCCAGAAAGCAAATCACCAAAGAAACATTGGATTTAATGTGCACTATAGACAAAATAGATCTAATAGGTATTTATAGAAAATTTCATCCAATGACTGCAGAATATATACAAGAATCCTCAGCCCATGGGTAATTCTCAAAGATAGACCAAATGTTAGGCCACAAAAGAAGTCTTAGAAAATTCAAAAAGTTGAAATTATATTACGTATTTTCTCTGATCATGATGGCTTAAAACTATAAATCAATAGCAAGAGGAGTTTGGAGACTCTATAGATACACAGAAATTAAACAATATGTTCCTGAATGACCAGTGGATCAATGAAGAAATTAAGAACGAAATCGAAAAATTTCTAGAAACAAATGATAATGGAAACACAACATACCAAAACCTATGGGATAAGTGAAAGCAGTACCAGGAGGAAATTTTATGGCCGTAAGCACCTATATAAAAAAATGTCGAACAATATCAAATAAACAATTTAATGATGTATCTTAATGAACTAGAAAAGTAACAGCAAACCAAACCCCAAATTAGTACAAGAAAAGAAAAAATAAAGAGCAGAAATAAATGAAAGTAAATTGAAGAAAAGAACACAAAGACCAATAAAAAGAAAACTTGTTATTTTGAAACTATAAACAAAATCAACCAATATTCTATGAGACTAACAGAAAAGGTGAGATGATTCAAATAAAATCAGAGACAACAAAAAGAGACGTTACAACTGACACCACAGAAATTCAAAGTATTAGTAGAGCTTACTATGAAAAACTATGTGCCAATAAATTGGAAAACCTAGAAGAAATAAATAAATTCCTAAATACATAAAACCTACTAAGATTGAACCATGAGGAAATTGAAAATCCAAACATAGCAATAACAAATAATGAGTTTGAAGCTCTGAGAAGTTGGCAAAGAAAGGCCTAGGAGTGGATGCCTTCATGGATGCATTTTATCAAACACTTTAAGAAGAACTGATTCCTGTCCTAGCTATTCTGAAAAATCGAGGAGTAGGGAATACTCCCAAATTCATTCTGCAAGACCAATATTACCTTGACACTAAAACCAGAGAAAGACATATAAAAACAAAACAAAACAAAATCTTTAAAAGCCAGTAATCGTGATGAACAGGATGTAAAATTCTCAACAAAGAACTAGCAAACCAAATTTAGCAACATTTTTAAAAGATCATTCATCATGGCCAAGTGGGATTTATTCCAGGGATCTAGGATAGTTCAACATATGCAAATCAAATGTGATACATCATAGCAGCAGAATGAAGGTCAAAATCCTTATAATCATTTCAATTGATGCTCAAAAAGCATTTCATAGAGTTCGTCATTTATGATAGCCCATCATAAAAACTGGGTATAGAAGGAATATACCTTTATATACACAGTATAAGTATAAATGCCATATATTACAAACCCATAGCTAGTGTCATACAGAATAGGAAATATCTGAAAGCCTTTCCTCTAAGACCTAGAACACAATAAGATGCCCACTTCCATGACTGTTATTCACATAGTACTGGAAGACCTATCTAGGTAAGTCAGACAAGAGAAAGAAATAAAGGGCTTCCAAATTTGAAAGAACAAGTTAGATTATTTTTGATTGCAAATATGATCTTATATTTGGGAAAACCTGAAGACTTCAGCAAAAAAACTATTAATTGGAACTGATAAACATTCAGTAAAGTTGTTGGATACAAAATCAACATACAAAAATCACTAGCATTTATATATGCCAATAGTGAACAATCTGAAAAAGAAATCCAGGCTGGGTGCGGTGGCTTATGCCTGTAATTCCAGCGCTTTGGGAGGCCAAGGTGGGCGGATCACAATATCAGGAGTTTGAGACCAGTCTGACCAACATGGTGAAACCTCGTCTCTACTAAAAATACTAAAATTAGTAGGGCGTGATGGCAGGCACCTATAATCCCAGCTACTAAGGAGGCTGAGGCAGGAGAATCGCTGGAACCTGGGAGGCGGAGGTTGCAGTGAGCAGAGGTCTCACCACTACACTCCAGGCTGGGTGACAGAGTGAGATTCTGTCTCAAAAAAAAAAAAAAAAAAAGAAAAGAAATCCAAAACTAATCCTGTTTACAATAGCCACACGTAAAATTAAATATCTAGGAGTTTAACGTAACCAAAAAAGTGAAAGAGCTCTGCTGTGTAAACTATAAAACATGGATGCAAGAAATTGAAGAGTACACAAAATAATGGAAAGATATTGCATGTTCATAGATTGGAAAAAAGAATATTGTTAAAATGTCCACAGTACCCAAAGCAATCTACAAATTCAGTGCAATCTCTATCATAATACCAATGACATTCTTCACAGAAATAGAAAAAGAATCATAAAATTTATATGGAACCACAAAACACCCAGAGTAGCCAAAGTTATTATGAGCAAAAAGAACCAAACTGGAGGAATCACATTACCCGACTTCAAATTATACTACAGAACTATAGTAACCAAAATAGCATGATGATGGCATAAAAATAGACACATTAACCAATGGAACAGAGTAGGGAATCCAGAAATAAATACATACATCTACAGTGAACTTATTTTTAACAAAGGTACCAAGAACATAAATTGGAGAAAGGAAAGTCTCTTCAGTGAATTTTATTCTGGGCAAACTGACTATCCATATGCAGAAGAATGAAACTAGACCCCTCTCACCATATACAAAAATCAAATCAAAATGAATTTAAAAATTTAAGACCTCAAACTATGAAACTTCTACAAGAAAATATTAGAGAAACTCTCCAGGACATTGGACTGGGAAAAGATTTCTTGATTAATAACCCATAAGTACAGGCAACCAAAGCAGAAATGGACAAACAGGATCACCTCAGTTCAAAAAGTTTCTGCTTTCTGCCCAACAAAAGAAACAATCAAGTGGAGACAACCCACAGAATGGTAAATAATATTTGCAAACAATCCGTTGGACAAAGGACTAATAGCCAGAGTATATGAGGAGCTCAAACAACTCAACAGGGAAAAAAATATATAATAATCCAATTTAAAAAGGTATAAAAGATGTAAATAGACTTTTCTTAGAAGGAAACATGCCAATGTCAGACAGGCATATGATAAGGTACCCAACATCATTGATCATCAGAGAAATGCAAGTCAAAACTACAGTGACTTACCATCTCATCCCAGTAAAAATGGCTTTTAATTTAATTTTGTTTATTTACAATTATTGTTTATTTTATTTTATTTTTGAGACCAAGTCTCGCTCTGTTACTCAGGCTGCAGTACTGTGGCACAAGCTCGGCTCACTGCAACCTTCAACTCCCACGTTCAAGCAATTCTTGTGCCTCAGCCTCCCGAGTAGTTGAGATTACAAGTGTGCACCACCACGCTCAGCTAATTTTTGTATTTTTTGTAGAGACAAGGTTTTACCATGTTGGCCAGACTGGTCTCAAACTCCTGACCTCAAGTGTTCTGCTCACCTAAAATGGCTTTTGTTTAAAAGTTTGACAATAACAAATGCTGGTGAGGTTGTGGAGAAAAGGAAACCTTTGTACACTGTTGATAGAAAGGTAAATTAGTACAACTATGGAGAACAGTTTGAAGGTTCCTGAATAAATGAAAACATAGATTTGTATATGATATCTAACAATCCCACTGCTTGGTATATACCCAAAAGAATGGAAATCAGTTTATTGAAGAGATATCTGCAACTCCCATGTTTATTGTAACACTCTTCACAAATAGCCAAGATTAGAGTAACCTAAGTGCCCATCAGCAGATAAATCAGTGAGGAAAATGTGGTACATGTATACAATGGAATACTATTCAGTCATAGAATAGCGTGAGATCCTGTCATTTGCAACAACATGGATGAGACTGGAGGTCATTATGTTAAATGAAATAAGCCAGGCACAGAAAGACAAACTTCGCATGTCCTCACTTATTTGAAAACAAATTCAAATTTATTTATTCTCAGTAAATGAAATAGAGAGTTTATTTGGAATAAATTCTCAAGTAACAGGTAAAAACTAAAAGTTTAACTCAGGGAGATAGAAAATGGATTGATAGTTACCAGAGGCTGGGAATGATAGTGGGTTGTAGGGGAGGAAGGATAAAACTATAATGAGTTAGAATAAGGTCTTATATTTGGAGCACAGTAGGGTGATTGCAGTTAGCAATGATTTATTGTACATTTAAAAATAACTAAAAGAGTATAATTGGATTGTTTGTAACGCAAAGAAAGGATGAATGCTTGAGGTAATGGACACCCCATTTATACTGATGTAATTATTACTTATTGTATGCCTGCATCAAAGTATCTCATGTACCCCATAGATATATACACCTATGTACATACAAAAATTAAAAGAAAAAGAAAAGGATTTTCTAAATGCCCAAGAGATAACTTAAAACACAGTGGTAAATCCCTGGAAGGTATTGCAACTTAAGAGTATAGCTGGTAAGATATGAACCCAAGGACACACGTGATCTGTATCACACACAGTCTTTGGGACTGAGAGGTGGAAGCTAAAACTAAGAGCCCTAGATATAGATAGGACCCTGGAAGTTGCCACCTTTGTAATGAAAGGATGAACAGAGGGAAGGATCAGGTCATTGCTTAGAGGTGAAATGTTTCCAGCCAGGCTTCATGGCCAGTGCCTATAATCCCAGCTACTTAAGAGGCTTAGGTGGGAAGATCACTTCAGCACAAGACTTTGAAGATGCAGTCAGCTAAGATTGTGTGACTGCACCGCACCTGGGCAACAGAGTGGGACCTCATCTCTAAAAATAAAAAATAAAAATAAAATTCTGAAAAAGAGGGTTTCTTTGCTAGAGGTGCCAGGTAGGGTAAATAAACAACTTTTCTTGGGAAATAGGAGACCCAGACCCTCACCCACAAGTGGATTTGGATTTGCAGTTTTAATTTAGATGACACACTTAGTGTGAAAATCTTAAATACTGTAATTAATATAAAAATGGATTCTGGACTGATGAAACCCTTGGGGCACCTGGCAGAAGCAAGCATAAGATTGACATATAGGAACACTTTACAATCTAGAACGAATCCCTACTGAAAAGGAATTCATAGTCAGCAACTACAAATTATATGAAGAAATGATTCGTCATAAAGAAAAGTCAGATCATGAAACTATCATAGTTCAAAAGATAGATACTAAATTGAAAGCTAGAGCTAAGGAAGACAGTATGCAGAATATACCACAGAGGAAATGAGAAAAAAATATGACAGATAAAGTCATGGAAAATAGAATAACATATAATACTTTTCTATCAGGTGTTTCAGAGAAACAACAGAGAAAAATAGGGGAAAATTATGTATTAGTGGTTGAATGTTTTTGAGAGTAAAGGCATAAATCATGTTGCTGAAGAAGTATGGCATATCTAAGGCAAGATAAATGAAAATAAATGTACATTTAAATATATTAGAATAAAACTGTGAATCATGCATATAATTTTAAAAATCAAGTCAAATCGAGACATAGTATCAAAATGTGTTATTTTTTTTGTAATCCCTCCCAACCTGTTAGTCCTGTTCCTTAGATGTAATCATTTTCAGTACATTCAATACATTTTGGCACTACTTGTACTTACTATATCCATATTTTAAAATTATAATGCTTTCTTTTGATTTATCATTCACTTTCCGTTATGATAGAATCAGTAATCAAGCTTTATAGTGCTACTTAATATTGCTAATGGCTGAGCCAGGTAGATAATATGATTGCTTTTCATTTTCGATGCAATATGTTTGTTTTCATGGAATTAATAATTTCCTAGTTTTTAATTTTTTCTGTATTATTAATTCAGATCTCCATTGGTCTCTTAATAATTTTTAACATGATTAAATTTATCAGATAATCTCATAGTTTCATGTTATTCCTCTGGAGAATTCTCTTTTGGAACCCTTTGGACTCTGTTCCAATATTGACTGGTCACCTTAAAGAGAGAAAACTTTAGTTTCTTCTCTCTTGGCTTTGAGCTCCTGTTTCCTGTATCTAATAATCTGTGCTTTCTTGATATATGACCTCATTTTGTTGGAGCCATCAAATAGAATATAAATTTTTGAACCCTTGCATTTCTGAAAAATGCCTTCAATCTACTTGTTCACTTTATCTTAAAGATTCAAAAGACACGGAATTTCAAGTGGAAAATAATTTTCATTGAAATTTGAAGGATTTGTTTCATTATCTTCTAGTTTCCAGTGTTTTAATTTGAAAGTCTGAACCCATTTTGGCCTTGAAACCTTTTGTTCCACTCTGTGTAAGATTTTCCTTCTCCCTGGTATTAAGAAGTGAATCATACTGCTTTTAAGAAATTTCCTGTGCCTTGAGGTTTGAGTATTTCTTTCATTGTTTAGCTCGTGGTGATTTCTTTCCAGTTACATTGTTCACTCATGATTCTTAGTTCTGATAAACTGTTTTTGTATTGTTTCTTGATAATTTTACACTTCTCTGTTTATTAAGGTCTTATGTGGTTTTGAGTTACTGGAATGAGTCTTTGTCTTATCCATTCTTATTTTTATTCTGTATTTCCAGTCATTTCTGAGAGATTGGCTGCTTTTTGTTTTAGCCATTCTATAGAATTTTAAAAGTTCTTCATTCATATTTGTTAATGGAGCTCTTTTTTAAAATCATTATGCAGATTTCTGATTAGTACACCTGATTTGAGCTTTGTGTGTCTCTTCTCCCCCTCTTGAATGTCCCATAGTCTAGTCCTTCTATAGATTACATTTCTTTTTTTCTTTTTTTTTTTGAGACAGAATTTTGCACTGTCTCCCAGGCTGGAGTGCAGTGGTGCAATCTCAGCTCACTGCAACCTCCGTCTCCTGGGTTCAAGCAATTCTCCCTGCCTCAACCTCCCAAGTAGCTGGGATTACAGGTGCTCTCCACCACGCCCGACTAATTTTTGTATGGTTAATAGAGACAGGATTTCACCATGTTGGCCAGGCTGGTTTCAAACTCCTGATCTCATGTGATCCTCCCACCTCAGCCTCTCAAAGTGCTGGGATTACAAGCGTGAGTCAGTGTGCCTGGCCTATACATTACATTTCTGCAAAGGAAAAATCTATTGTCTCCTACAGTGTTGGCCACACAATGTCAGATAATGACCTGGTTTTTGGTTTTTTGGTGTCTTTGTTTTTTGGAGAGTAGGGTAACTGTACCTTACTTGAACTTACAACTGAAGCCCCTGTTTTTAGCATAATGTCCTACTCTTACATTCCAAAGTTTTCTTTGGAATTTCTGAGTATTTCTGGACTTCTATGGCTGAGTTGGCTTACTTTTCGTCATGTTCTCCCTCTGGAGGCACTTAAGTTTGAATTTGTGCTGTAATGCCAAGCTGGTACCTACTCCTCCATCAACTTATTCTTCTACAAATACATACAGGTGTGGCACCTGTATCCTCCATTCTCTCTTAGATCATTCGTTTGGTCCTGATGGGTGAATACCACCCCTCTTTTTTCTTTTTCATCTCTTTGTCTTTCATTCTTCTGTTCTTCCAATTCTTTCCCTTTTTTTCTTCTTCCTCTCCCCTTCCCCTCCCCTCCCCTCCCCTGTTCTCCCCTCCCTTCCTCTCTTTTTTCTTTTCTTGAGGCAGAGTGTCACTCTGTCACCCAGGCTGGAGTACAATGGCATGATCATAGCTCACTGCTGTCTTGACCTCCCAGGCTCAAATGATCCTCCCACCTCAGCCTGCTGAGTAGTTGGGCGTACAGGCACACTTTTTTTTTTTTCATTTTGGTGTGATGGGGTCCTACTCTTTTGGCCAGGCTGGTCTCAAACTTCTGAGCTCAAGTGATCCTCCTGCCTCGGCCCTCCAAAGTGCTGGGACTACAGGTGTGAGCCGCCATGTGTGGCTTTTCTTTTTCTTCAATGAGTTTTTAGTGACATTTGTGGCAGGAATAGAGATAATCAAAAGAATTCAGTGTAGCATTTTAATTAAATTTTTTTTTACCTGGCCCTTCCTGTGACATGTAGGTAGTTCACTACAAATTGTATCTTTTTAAAATAAATAATGTTAAAGTAAATTTATATATAACCAAATTCTTTGTAAACCTCAAAGATGGCCTCCTTATGTAGCAATGTTCATCACACTAGAAAGTTTTAGGATTCTCTACTAGAAATAATTAAAATTATAATGAAACTAAAGACTATATGAAGTGTTACTTGACTGTGATGTGAATTGAATGCTTTGAAAGTTGAGTTAGAGTTTTTTAGTTTCTAAATCATGTCTCTTTTCATAAGCTATGGCTTAACTTTTCTATTCTGGCCATTGACTTTTTGATTTTTATTTTTTATTTCATTTTGAATTTCCCCCCTTTTTGATGAATGCACTTGAAAACCTGATTGAACATAGTATTAAGATTTTTTTCACAGTTGTTCATGGAGCCATTATAGATGGTTATCTGGAATATGGTATGACATTTTTCAGTAATTTCAGTAATAAATTTTTAATTAACACCTTCTTACCTACAGCCCTCAACTCCTAGTCTTCAAACTAAATGCTGCAAGATCTTTCTATTTCAGCGTAAGTATTTGATAAACTTGATGACAGGAAGATTTTAACAGGGTTGTAATGGATACCTATGGCAAGTAGATGATAATAAAATAAAAGTACTATATTAATATAGGGCATGGTTATTTTTAAGAAGAGTAATGCCATCTAGCTACTTATGAGAAATTATGTAGTCTAAACAGAGTATAGAGTATGGCACAAGATTCTTGTTTAAGGTTTCAGAGAAAAAAATGTGAAAATTGCTTAGCACTTTTAAATATGGTTTTGTTCAGATAACTTACAGACTTTGATGCTTTTTTTGATAATCATTGAAAGTATTTGTGAAAATTAAATACTTATTAAAAACAAGGTACCATTTTTCAACATATCAGATTGGCACATTATAAATTACTTGGTAATAAATTGATACTATCATGTTCAAATATTAGTGAAAACGTAAATTGGAGTAATCATTTTAGATGGCAGGTTAGTAATATTTTCCAAAATTTTTAATTTGTATACTAATCTTTGACCTTAAATTTCATTTGTAGGACCTTACACCAAAGCAGTGCACAGAGTATACGTAGGGATGCTCACAACAGTACTTTGTTATAACACAAAAAATTCTAACCACCTAAACATCTACCAGTAGGGAACTATTTGATTTAATGATGGCGTATCATATCATGGAAGACTATGTAGCTATTAAAAAGAACAAGTTGTATGTGTATATATGTGCGTTCATAAATCCAGAATGATATCTAAGAGTTAACAGGTAAAAACACATGAGCTAATTTGTTTAAAAAGTACACTTATACATGTATACACATTAATGTCCCTATAAGTTTGTGTGAGAAACCACAAAGTTTCTTCTTTTAGGTTTTATTTTCAATTTTTTTTCTTTATTTTTGTTTTATTTTTTCTTTGAGTGGGTTTTACCTTTATATTTAAAAAGATTTTACTTTTATAATTAAAATATTTTAAATAGCCATGAAATGTGATTATTGGAATATCATGGTTATTGACTTAACTATTTCTAAGTGAACTTAACGTTTAATAAGTGTTTGAATAAAAAACTGCAAGCAACTCCTTTGAATGATTATCGGTTTTTTTCCCCTTAAAGAGTGGTTGAATTTAGGTCACTGGAATTTACATTTCCAAAAAAAAATTTTTTAATAAACATAATTTTTTTCTCATTTGAAATATAAGACTTCTAAATGATAAGTTGAAACCAAGATCACTAATTCTAAACTTTAATAGTAAACTTTGAGATTAAATATAAATTAGTTAAATAAAATATGTTTTTACATTAGAGACTTTATAAAAGATTGTTGAAGCCAAAAATTCCAGAAAAGGTTAAAAGCTTAGCACATTACTGAGCTGACAAGGTATATGAGGCCACACCAGCCCCATGCCAGCAAAGAAAACAATGAGATGACAGCTCTAGTGTTTGGAGAGAGGTTGTTAACGACAGCTTATTCCTTTATGATTTCAACTCTTGACAGAAGACAGGCCTGCTTGTTGCATCATGGCAGATACATCATTACCTTCTGGCCCTGTCATGACTGAATGGGGTAGGGGGAGAAACTGTGCTTAGTTTTGAAAATCCAATTACCGTCTAGAATTTTGGTCACTGTTTCTGAGATACATATGATAAGCCATTCTGCAATAGCTGTTTGCATCTAGATTGTCTCTAGTACTGAACTAATTAACTAATAAAGGATATGCTTAAGTTCTTTCTGTGGTCAAGTGAAGAGTAATTTGTGATAATATGGAGCACTTTGATATTCTGACACCATCCTAAGAAAAATATTACAAGGTCTCTTATGCCTGATATCTATCTATCCCTTTACCTATGTCTATACCTGGTTTCAAATAATTTTCACAGCCAACCTAAGTCTTTTCACTAAAAAGAGGAAAAACACAGAATTTTAAAACAATTAGATACTATTTTTACATGAAAAATATTGGTTAAAATTATGATTCGGTCTTTGTATTTCTCAATGACATACATATTTGAATTCTGTTTTTTTCTTGACTACCTAAGAAATGACTCTGGAGACTTAGAAAGAGAAAGAAAGGGTGTAGGTTTTTGAAAGTATGTCAAAAGCCCTGGGGTTTGTGTATGATCAGAATTTCAATGGAAGTTGAAATGAGTTTAAATGCATAGACGGCAAACATAACAATCTTGTTTAATTTCTGTCATGTTGTTCTTTTTTGAGTCACTCTGATATCTTTTTCAAATCTGCTTTTCTCTTGAGCTTTGTGTTACTATATCCATGATCTGGATTTTTTTTCTCCTTTTTATTTTGCTTTAAGTGTCGATCTCTTTTCTGTGGTCTTTCCTTTAATCAGCCGCAGCAATCTGAATTGCTGAATCAGAGCTGTTTTGGGAGTGTGAGAATGTGTAACATTGTGCAGAGTTAGATTTTCTGAGTAGAAGGTAACACCTCCTGCAGTTATAATCAATGCCTTGGACACATTCAAGGATCGGAGAAGCTGTGACTTGCTTCATGGTTAAACTTTTAATATAGCTTCCCTAGAGGAAAGTGTCATCAATAAATGGAATAATTAGTTGACAATTCTTGAGTAGCTTAGGTTTAAATTCAAAAGATTAAAGATAGGTCAGGATTGTATTTCTCACTGTACTTGTGGTTTCTGGTGTTTTTAGCCTTTATTTTTATATTGAACTTTATTTGAAAAACTTAATTACTTCATTCTTTACCAGCTTGTCCCTGAGTTTCTTTAACTTGAGAACAACCAAAGTAGAAAGAATGTTAGCTTTTAGTAGTAGGAAATAGTCTAAACTTGAAATAACTGAGACACTAAACTATAAATTAGGAAATTTGTTTATGAAAGTATAGTTTGCACTTTAGGCTTAAATCAATAAGTCTTAGATTAAATGTATTCTATTTACATAATCAGTAAAATAAGATATTTTAAAGAAAATAATGTTATCCATGTGAACTTAAGGGTAAATAATAGCATCCACAGGAATTATTCAGTCTGCTTTTGATGCTATTTGCTTCTGATATTCTGATATTATTTCATTTTATTCAATTGTTTAGTTGGTGTAAATAAAAGGAGTTTTAAAAATATTAATTTCACTATAAATTGCCTATTTCAATACATATTAGAAATTCTAAGTAATACCTAATAATAGGTTAATGATTTAATGTGAAAAAGATATATCAACTAATTATTTATTTACAATGTGACATCCTTAAATTAAGACTGAATTTCAACAGTGGTTCCTGGATAGTAACAGAACAGTATTTTAACTTTTTATCCAGAATGTATAATCTTTTGTTTTACTAGACAGAAAACAAATTATGACTAAATTTTATAGTGAAGTGTGAGAATTAGGTGGAATATAATCGGTATACTTTGCCTATTTAGACTCATGTACTTTCATATTTTAAAATGAATATGCAATTACCAGTTTACTCCAAATGTAAATATAACTTGTAACCCTGTACTACTAAGTATGCATTCAGATGTCAACAATCTTAAAATATGTATTGTTGCTTTGTGTTTATAATTCTTATTGGAAAGATGGTACCATGTTTATGAAATGGATACTCAGGAATGAGTATGCCTTAGGAAGATTAAAGTTTTTGGAAGAAGGTTAGTTAATAATGAAGAGCACGAAGTATGTTAGGTATATACTCTGCGTTCAAAACAGCTGATATAATTTCAAGCCCATTCACATTTGACTTTCTAAGATAATAAGATTTAATCCATATTAGGTTAGCAATGCCATGTAGAAATGTCATAGCATAGTAAACTATTATGTTTTGTTACCTACAGTATAACTTAGGATGATGAATGTACATGCTATAAAATGCTGAATGAAAATAAGTTATTTCACAATTTATTATTTTATAAATGAAAACTACAGAATAAAATGTTAATAGTACTGAATACTATTAATATTCTTCAGCACTGTGATTACTGAAGAATATTAATATTTGTAAGAAGGTCTCATTTGGCTTTTTATTTCTATAGTAGTACAGTGGTAGTGACAGATGATATAAATATTTCTCCAAAGGAAACTTATTTTAAAATTTTGGGAATATACTGTTAAGTAGGCAATACAGCTTTGCTTTTCCTTTTGATAATGAAAACCATTCCTTTTGTTATAATTTTCAGTTTTCCCATATTTCATAGTGTTACTGAGCCTTAGCCATTTAAAAATAATTCTTTTAAATTCTTATCTTTATGATTATATATGTAGATTAAAAACTTAGTTTAGAAATAAGGGACACAACTTAAAATATGAAGTTATATCTTTATGCATTTATGTATTTCTGTTAGGATGCAACATGAACATAGGATGTTAAATAACTCAATAATAAGGATCAATTTATTTCTTAATTTTTAAAAGACATATTTGGAAACATCTGTGATTACACACATATACACAAGCATACCTGCCTACATGCATGCAAATATGTGTATATATTAAAATTCCAAATTGATAACCTAGTAGGTTTGATATTTTTAAAAAAAACAAATATTATTTGATAGACTTAGCAATTCTATTGGGAAATAAGTACTTGCTTATTCATACCATGAGCTGCATGTTTGAATAAAATTATCTTTTCTTACAATGAATTGGTCTTGAAAATATTTAAGAGAACATATATCCAGAGAAGCAGATGCCAAGAATATTTTTAAACTTTTTTTTTTGTAATATATTTTATTGCGTGTTAGGTTTTGGGGTACATGTGAGGAACATGCAGGATTGTTGCATAGGTACATACATAGCAATGTGGTTTGCTGCCTTCCTCCCTATCACCTATATCTGGCATTTCTTCCCATGTTATCTCTCCCCAACTCCCCATTCCCTGCTGTCCCTCCCCTAGTTTCTCCTCACAGACCTCAGTGTGTGATGCTCCCCTCCCTGTGTCCATGTGTTCTCATTGTTTGACACCCGCCTATGAGTGAGAACTGGTACCACTCCTTCTGAAACTATTCCAAACAATCCAAAAAGAGGAATCCTTCCCAAATCATTTTATGAGACCAACATCATCCTGATACCAAAACCCAGCAGAGATTCAACAAGAAAAGAAAACTTCAGGCCAATATCCATGATGAACATAGATGCAAAAATCTTCAAAAAGCTTATCCATCACGATCAAGTAGGCTTCATCCTGGGGATGCAAGGATGGTTCAACATATTTTTAAACTTTCCTAAGGAAAGTTTAATGTACTTCTTAGTTTGTACTTTCTGATATTAAGAAATTGTCTTTTCATTAAACTTTTCAGGCACAATTACTTGGTATTATAATGGCTTAAAAAGGTATTGCACTTTTGAACTGTGTGTGTTGTTTGTGATCAAAACGTAAGTTAAATATTTCTGTCAGAACAAACTTAAGGTACTGGTAATTGCCTTTTTTCCTGGAAATTAACAAATTATAACATCAAAGCTTGTATAGCAAGGTAGGTAGTAGGTCATTTGCTGCTTGCAGACATTTTCTCTCTCTCTCCAGGATGCATTTGTTTAGTTTCTCTCACTTTCTGCCTGTGGCACTCTATGGTGAAATTCAGACTTGCTCTTTCCCTCCATGGAATCTCTTGGGTGGAGGATAACTTATACAAAATTAATAAATGGTGTTCCTTTTTCATTACCATTCATCCATGGCAATTTGCAGTGTTCACTTTAGACCAAAAAAAAAAAAAAAAAATTGGGTTGTGTGGGAAGCACTTAACAACAGTATATTAAGTTTAAAGCTATGAGTCAGTTTTAAAAAGAAAATATATTTTGAGGTAGTCAATACTATATAAACAATAAAATAGTGACCGAATAATATCTCAGGTTCCTCTATTTATTATTTTGGTGTAATAAAATTAGAAAATTTAATATTAAAATGAAAAATTGGCATAGTGTTTGTTTTTTGTGATTAAATGAATTAGTCCATTTAACTAGAGACGCATTTTAGTTATTTGAATTTGCCTGTTAGATATTTAATTTTTACTCTTCAAGTAAATTATTTGCTTAAGCATTTTGTTGTAACACATTTTAGAAACAATTTTCTTAAGTGAGATAAAAATTGGCATGAATAATGTTAACCTGTTGTTGTATTGTGTTTTTCATGATGCTCAAATCTGTATAAATGTCATGAAGAGTGGGATTCAAGATTGCTTTTGAAGAGAGACTACATTTGGCCCTCTGTTTCCATGGGTTTTGCATCTGTGGGTTCCACAGCCATGGATTCATCCAACCACGGGTTAAAAATACTCAAAAAAATGTTTAAATGAATGGTTGCATCTGTACTAAATATATACAGACTTTTTTCCTTGTCACTATTCCCTAAACAATACAGTATAACAACTGTTTACATTGTTTTAGGTATTATAAATAACCTAGAGATGATTTAAAGTATACAGAAGAATGTATGTAGGCTATAAGCAAATACTATACCATTTTATACAAGGCACTTGAGCATCCATGGATTTTGATATCCGTAGAAGGTCATGGAAAAAATTCCCAATAGATATTGAGGGAAAACTACACAAACACACTCTCTCTCTTTCTCTCTACCCCCTTCCTCATCCCTACACACAGACACAGACACACGTACACAATTGGATATTCCCTTTGTTTTTAATCCCTGAGAACCTTTTATCTTAGCTCTAATACTGTTTTTTATGGTCATTTTTCCTTACATTTAGATGTATTTGAATTGTTTTCAGACAAATAGTTTAACATTAAATATTGGTTTAATAGAAAAATGGTGATCTGAGAAGATACAAATTTGGTGGTTAGGGGAGGGATTGAAATGGAGTTTTTTTCTTTTCTTTTTTTGAGATGGACCCTCGTTCTGTCGCCTAGGCTGGAGTGCAATGGTGTGATCTCGGCTCATTGCAACCTTTGCCTCGTGGGTTCAAACAATTCTCCTTCCTCAGCCTCCCAAGTAGTTGAGATTACAGGCGCCCACCACCATGCCCAGCTAATTTTTGTATTTTTAGTAGAGACAGGGTTTCACCATGTTGGCCAGGCTGGTCTAGAACTCCTGACTTCTTGATTTGCCCGCCTTGACCTCCCAAAGTGTTGGGATTATACAGGCGTGAACCACTGTACCCACCCGATATAGAGTTTCTTACTTTGCAGGATAAGGGGTTAACTATAAATTACTCTGTAATGTGATGATGATACATTGTTGTTGTCACATGTATATTGTTGTTTTTGTTTATAATAAAATCACTTAGGCTTTTTCACATTTAATAAAGACTTTGTTTGAAGAAGCTTATAGAAGAAAGCCACATAATTGTCTTTTTTTTGCTTCTGTAACTCAATTTGTTACTCTT
Organism: Sapajus apella; assembly: GCF_009761245.1. Taxonomy (NCBI): domain Eukaryota; kingdom Metazoa; phylum Chordata; class Mammalia; order Primates; family Cebidae; genus Sapajus; species Sapajus apella. The sequence continues at coordinate 46,354,193 of NW_022436941.1, forward strand.
AATGTGTAGGAATGATGCAGTTCAGCCTCCTAAATATAGTAGTTTTAGGAAGCACTATATTATTTTATTTAGAGTATATGTACTACACTTAAACCTGTAACAACTTGAATTACAATAGTGATCCCATTTTGGCAAATTTTATGGGTACACAGCTGTTGCCCACTAAACTGTAAGCTCATTGAAGGTAGGGGCTGTACATTTTTGCAATTTCCTGGGATTACAGTTTATTGGACAGAAACACAGGCTTTGGGGTTAAACACTCCTAGTTAACAATTTTGGCTTTATGGCTTATTGTGCAATTTGGTCAAATGTTTTGAATTGTCTTAGTCTCAGTTTTCTAATTCATATAGAAACATATTACCAAGATCATAGAATTATCCCAAAGATTAAATGATAAAATATATGAAAAGCACTTATCATTGTGCCTAAAGCTGATTCTTTAAACTTGTTATGGATGGAAGAATAAATAAATTTTAATTAGCAAAGAGAGAAGTATGATGATTTATTGGCAGGCACCATCCTTTTTGTTAAAGCTATTGAAAGAAAATAGTGTATGACTACAGTTTTCCTTTCTTACATAGGAATGTGATATATATAAATTCTTATAATGGTAGTCACATGATGAATGTTTAATGAGCGTTGATAGTGACAGAGGTCAAGATGGTAATTATTTAGTGTTTTGTTTTGTTTCACCTCATTTCCTCCACAAATCTTGAAACTGTATATTCGGATTCCTTATAACAGCATTATTGGATGGGCCTCTTCTGGGCTGCAAGTCGTATTGGCAGTGACTTTTTCACTATTGGCAGTGAGTTTTTTCAGGATCCATATTATTAGCTAAAGACTCAGAGGTCATGAGATTAAGTTCGTTTTAGCACTGCCTTGGAGGTTTACATAGGCCACTAATATCCTCCAGGAATGACTATTTATAGAAAATAGAGATGTAAGAGTTCTGAAAATGATTCTTTCTAAACTCATAGCAAAAATTTTGTTCTAAGTTTACTCTGTCTAATCCATTCTTCTATCCTTTATTAATCCTCCATTTCATCTGTAGATCCATCGAGTATTTATTGAGAGGCAAATACTATTCTAAGCTTAAGGAGATAAAGTTGTGAGTAAAGAATAGTACCTGTCCTCAAGACATTGTAGTTTAATGAGGGGAGACAAGCAAAGAAAATTCCATACAGTGTCATATGTTCCAAAAACTATAAGTGTAGGGTACCATGGGTAAGCATATTGAAGGAAACTTTTAAGTCTGTCACTCCATAATGCCTTTCAGTATAAGTAGGTACTTGAAGGTGGGAACGGTATTTCAGATGGAGTGATTAGTTGAGTAAAGCTTGAGCATAGAGTTAGCTGTGTGAGAGAGAGTGTAACATTGAGGCTGCAGAGATCATCAGGGTCTGACATGTTCTTTTAAGTTATCTGAAATTATCTTAAGAGTTATGGAGCATCACTGAAGTGTTTCTACATAGTGAAATGACATGGTTAACTTTGTGTTTGTTTTAGAAAGTTAATTCTATCAGTAGTCTGCAGAGTGGATTGAGTGACCAATAAGATACTGCTGAGCTAATATATATGAATGAAATGGTAGACTGAACTATTGAGGAACCAGTAGGCATGTATTGAACTGTAGAGGAAAAAAAAAAGATAGATTAAGAATAGTGCGGACCAATAGGACTTGATGATTGATTGATTGTGGAAAGTGAAGGAAAGGATAGAATTAAATATGACACCTGGGTTTCTGACTTCCATAATGGGGGAAATGGTAGTATCATTAATTAAGCCAGGAAGCATTGAAGAGGAGTGAGGTTTTATTTTTGAGATACTTGAGAATCCCATTTCAGACATGTTGTTTTTAAGGTGTATATTCTGTCATACTCTGCCTAAACCATTTGTATGACACAATGCCTTTGACCCTACTTTCTGACTCTCTCTTTCATATCCTGCTCTTTCATTCATAGGTATGCTGGATCACACAGATGCTTTGAAGAATTAATTTAGCTATGAGTCTAAGCCCTCTGTTATGAAAATGCAAGAAAAGTCATAACTAATCATAATATAAGCAGTATCTCCTAATGTCATGCAGATTAACTTGCATTGTGGTTTAACTTACTGTTACTTGTATATTTCTTTTCTCTGAACATCTTTGTTGAAAAACTACTAAGCAAGAAGTACATTAGATAATAGTGGAAAAAATTGTAAATGGTAGTTGACATGGTCTTATAAAACCTACAATGAGACTGAAGAAACATCTTCAGTATTTCGTGTGTTTAGTCAGATGAAATCTGTCTACTATTGTTATATAATAATGTAGAAAAGAGATCAAATATATAGATATTTATTTTGTTTTTGTCTTCTATATATGGATATTTAATATAACACTCTACAATTTATGATACTACAATATTGTTCATGCTGTTTTTTCCCAAAGCAATGATGCTATATTTAACTTTTAAAATTGTGTCATAGGGAAGGTACATTATATTCATAATGACATAGTAATTTTCTTATCTCTTTAATGATGGTGGTGTGCTAGATGTTCTGAATTTGTCTTCCTAGATCTTAATTGATTCTATATATTCTGTTCTTATAATAGTTTTTCTGACACAAGCATGCCTCACTTTAAGAAATCAAAATATACAAAAAATTTCACAAACATCTTTTTAAAAGGTAATTCTATTTTTTCTAAAATTTTCCTCCTAATTATAAAAGAAATATTGTTCTGCAAAAGATATCACAGAGATTTAAAAATATTAAATTTTTTTATATTAATATATTAGTAGATCATTCACTGCTTGGGTAATAGAGAGAAGAGGTTGCTATGCTAAAGTGTGACTATTATTTGAAAATGCAGAACTAGTGAAGTGCCTAGCACATATACACATTCAGCAGCTTTCCACTCCATATAAATGTTCCAGTTCCAAAATGTCAGGATATTAACAGGTCCAACCATGTCATAAGTAAATTCCTTGTGAGAGAAGACTTTGAATGAAAAGAGCAAGTGTGGAGTAGGCAGTACATGTCTAGTCAAATGGAGATCCTCTGTTTACACAGAAATTAGAAAGGCAGAAGCTAGACCTTTGGTCAGCCCTGTGGATCGGGGAGCAGAGGAAGGTTGGCGAGAATGGTGGTTAGTGAACTGTAAGGTGAGAATAAAGTAATAGGCTTCAATACACAGATTCCTGCTGGGATAAAGAATATGCTTATTTCCCATATCTCATTATATTTGTGTCCTTTTTAAATGTTACTCATTATTTGGAGAGAGCACCACTTAGACCTTTTGTTCACATGGCCATCACTTCTGATCCCATCTTGCCTTTTCTAAAGTTTGTCTGGAAAGACAGTACAGTACTTCCTTGTAGGCTTATAGTGCTATTTCTCTCACTAACTTGCTCTGGGCCTTAGAATAGTTATTTAGCCTAGTTAGACATCTATTTCTTCTTCAGGGAAATAAGGGAAACATACTTAGAAGAGCTCTAAAGTGTTGGTAGCATTGATCATTTTCAAGTACCTACAAGGCTGATTTTATATTTATAAGCATCCAATTAAATGATGAATTTGGAAGTCTTTTCTATGTGTTGTTATAAAAGCAATCATTGAAAACTTGATGTAAATGTTAAATTCACTGAGTGACATGAATTTATCAAAGGTACTTTGATGCTTTGGTAGGAAAGTTATTTACTCGTTAGTATTAGCATTTGTAAAAGTACTTTAAGGCTACATATTAATGAGATCATTCAGGATATGCTGTCATAAGTTATTTAGAGAATGAAACATGATTTTTGAAAATGAAATGAATTTATTTTTAGTCTAGACTTTATAGAATTCCTGACCTTGATTTCAGTTTCCAGGTCTTACCCAGAAAAGAACATCTAATCATGTTCATGCTAGTATCTGATGTTTCAAGTCTTAAATAGCAAAAGGTAAAACCAGCAGGTTAAAACTACTCTTACTGAAATCATAAATTCTAGAACTACTTACACCTAAAATGAAGTCAAATAAATTCTGATAGGCAAAAAATAGAAGGACTTATAAAACCATAATTACCTAATTTAACTTTTACTACCAACTTAAATTGTTTGCTTATATTAAACCTGCATGATTTAAATAATGTATTGAGCGGTTAAGACTATTTATGAATTAACATTTCAGGATTGAAAAAAAAAAACTGATCACTTTTTCTATATAGTTTTGATTAGAACATGATCAATACTAAGTATATTAAAATTTTTATCTCCCAAACTGACATTTCCATTTTTTTTTAGACAAAGTCTCACTCTGTCACCCAGGCTGGAGTGCAGTGGCATAATCTCTGCTCACTGTAACCTCTACCTTCTGGGTTCAAGTGATTCTCCTGTCTCAGTCTCCTGAGTAGCTGTGATTACAGGCATGTGCCACCAAGCCTGGCTAATTTTTGTATTTTTAGTAGAGACAGACTTTCACCACATTGGTCAGGATTGTCTCGAACTCCTGACCTCGTGATCCACCCACCTCAGCTAATTTTTGTCTTTTTAGTAGAGACAGGGTTTCACCATGTTGGTCAGGATTGTCTCAAACTCCTGACCTCGTGACACACCTGCGTTGGCCTCCCAAAGTGCTGGGATTACAGGCGTGAGCCACTGCGCCCAGCCTGACATTTCTATTTTGTAGCTGCTGAAAAAAGAAGGCATAGGGAGAATTATGGCCATAAAAAGGATTAAAAAAAGAATACAATTATGATCCAAAGCATTCATCTTTCTTTTATAGTATGTAATATATAGTAATCATATATTAATTACCACTGGGCAGTGGTAATATTCAACAATTATACTTTTTTGTTTACTGCCAAGTAACATTAGTTGTTATTTACAAATTAATTTTAATTACTGAAAAATTGCTATTGATAACTATTCAGACATTTTCTGAGAATAAAATCTACTCGTTGGTGGTATAACAAGTTTTTTCTTGAGACATCCTTATCTCTTACTGAGCATTGCTCCTCTCTTTCCAAAGACAGAGAATAAAATGAATTTCATAAACCTTTTCATAAAACTCTTCAAGTTCTGCATAGACTTCCATAATCTCTCGCTGTGTATTCTAGCAATCACACATTTTGAATGGGGTAAATTTTTTCTTAGGAGAGGAAATACCCACTTGGAAGTATTAATGAAGAGAAAATTTCATTTAGAATAATTAGAAATATTCTGGAGTTTTAAGAAAGAACATGAGTTTTCATCTTGCCTTCTTATTGTGAGAACAAAATTATAATCTACCTTTCAGTTTAACTATTTGTTACTATTCCAAGATATACTTTTAGTATACCATGTTCAAGTATGATAAATATACTGAAATATACTTTTATTTATATACTGAAATATATTGAAAATCACATTTTGTTACTCAACTGAATTACCAATTTAAGGAATTATTATTCAAATGGAATTCTATTCAAATGAAGATTTAATGCAATAGACCTTGATTTTTCTGTTTGAATTTGCCAACATTTTCCACTTCATTCTTTTCTTTTTCTGCCATATTAAAGCTAGTAGACTTGTAGAAAAAACAAAATAACAGCATCATAAAAATTTTCTAAATAATTTTGAACTCAGATTCTGTTGTCTTTGAATAAGGTTTAATGTGAGAATAAAATGAATTTTTATTTCTTATCAGATATGAAATATTTTAATTTGTGAAATTTTTAGATAACTGGTACTTTGTATGCATTATGAAGATTCTCTTTGGATGTAATTAACAATAGAACATATGCATGGAGTTGTTTAGTACAGTGCAGTTTACCTAGAATAATGATGGCCATCATTAATTCATATTTTGTCCCTTGCCTACCTCTCCAACCTCATATATAACCATCAATATCTCTCTATTCCCCTACATTAAACCCTTCAGGAATACTTAAAATGTGCCCACAAGCTTGTTATGCTTCCTCTGGCCTCTATGCTTTGTACATGCTGTTCCTTCTACCAACACCAGCACCATCACTACATTTACCATCATCATTAGCTTCCTAAATCCACCTTCAACTCTATATTTGCCCAAAATTACCTTCATATGCTTAGATACCATCGCATCAAGGAACCTTTTCCTGCCCCAGTTGACTGGGTTAGGTCCCCTCTGTGTTTCCCTATAGTACTGTTACTTCTTTTCCTCATAAAAAATTTATTTTAATAGGTTTATGGGGAACAGGTAGAGTTTGGTTACGTGTCTTGAGTTTTTTAGTGGGATTTCTGATATTTTGGTGCACCCATCACCCAAGCAGGGTACACTGTACCCAATGTGTAGTCTTTTATCCCTCACCTGCCTCCCACCCTTTCCCCAAAGTCCCCAAACTCCATCGTATCATTTTTTTAAATTTATTTTTTATTGCATTTTAGGTTTTGGGGTGCATGTGAAAAACATGCAGGATTATTGCATAGGTACACACATGGCAGTGTGATTCACTGCCTTCCTCCCTATCACCTATATCTGGCATTTCTCTCCATGCTATCTCTCCCTACTCCCCACTCCCTGCTGTCCCTCCCCTATTTCCCCGCAACAGACCCCAGTGTGTGATGCTCCCCTCCCTGTGTCCATGTGTTCTCATTGCTCAACACCCACCTATGAGTGAGAACATGCAGTGTTTGATTTTCTGTTCTCGTGTCAGTTTGCTGAGAATATTGGTTTCCAGGTTCATCCATGTCCCTACAAAGGACACAAACTCATCATTTTTGATGGCTGCATAGTATTCCATGGTGAATATGTGCCACATTTTCCCTGTCCAGTCTATCATTGATGGGCATTTGGGTTGGTTCCAGGTCTTTGCTATTGTAAACAGTGCTGCAATGAACATTTGTGTGCATGTGTCTTATAGTAGAATGATTTATAATCCTTTGGATATGTACCCAGTAATGGGATTGCTGGGTCAAATGGAATTTCTATTTATAGGTTCTTGAGGAATCTCCACACTGTCTTCCACAATGGTTGAACTAATTTACACTCCCACCAACAGTGTAAAAGTGTTCCTATTTCTCCACATCCTCTCCAGCATCTGTTGTCTCTAAATTTTTTAATGATTGCCATTCTAACTGGTGTGAGATGGTATCTCAGTGTAGTTATGATTTGCATTTCTCTAATGACCAGTGATAATGAGCATTTTTTCATATGTTTGTTGGCCTCAGGTATGTCTTCTTTTGTAAAGTGTCTGTTCATATCCTTCACCCACTTTTGAATGGGCTTGTTTGCTTTTTTCTTGTAGATCTGTTTTAGTTCTTTGTAGATTCTGGATATCAGCCCTTTGTCAGATGGGTAGATTGAAAAAAATTTTTCCCATTCTGTTGGTCATCATATCATTCTTATGCCTTTTCATACTCACAGCTTAGCTCCCACTTATGAGTGAGAACATAGGATGTTTGGTTTTCCATTCCTGAGTCACTTCACTTAGAATAATGGTCTCTAATTCCATCAAAGTTGCTGCAAATGCCATTGTTTTGTTCCTTTTTATGGTTGTCACTCCGTTTTCTTCAATATAATGAGGAAGGAGCATTTATTATACTATGAACAAGAAGTCCAGAGCAGGTTAATTCAAAGGTGCAACAATATCATCAAATATCCCACTCTTTCTCACCGAGCCTAGCTGTCATTGACATGTTGGTTTTGTCTTCCTGGTTACAGAATGGCTGCAGGATAGCAGGGATCGTATTCTGACAGGCCAAAGCACAATATTAAAAGAGGGGCTGTCTTTACTCACCTCTTTAAGAGTGAAAAAACCTTTGCAGAGGGTCTCCAGTAGGCTTCCCTTCACATATCATTGGCCAGAGCACACACATGTCCATATATAACACAACTACAGATGAAGAGATTAGGCCCACGATAACTACGTAAGACCAATTAGGATGTAAGCTGAGGAGGACCTGGAAATGGGGCCATTCCTTCCATTGCATGGAAGGAGGCGAACAAAATAAGACCTCTGCTAATAAGAAAAAATGGGGAAATGGTTGTTGCGTAGGCAACTACCATAGTTAGTGTTGTTTTTAGTCTTCTTCAAAATCGTCTGTTGTCCATTTATTTTCATCTAAATTTGAGAATATCTTTATCATTCCCTTTTACAGTCCGTTGAAATAATGAGGAATTTATAGGTTATTTGTGTGTATCTGTGTGTGGGGGAAAATATTTTAAGTCTTATGTTTTTCAACCATGTACATGATTAAATATGCATTATTAAGTTATATAGAGTTTAAAATAGTTCTTTATAAAACTATTCTTTCTTAGGTTAGTTCCTAGGAATTCTATGGTTTTATGGCTGTTTTAAAGGGGATTATATTTTCTGTTGAGTTTGCCCTGTTTCTTTTGTGTGTGTGACAGACCAAATCTCACTCTGTGCCCAGGCTTGAGTGCAGTGGCACTATCTCTGCTCACTGCAACCTCCACCTCCCAGGTTCAGGCGATCCTGCCTCAGCCTTCTGAATAGCTGGGACTACAGATGTGAGGTGACCTTCCTGGCTAATTTTGTTGTTGTTGCTGTTGTCTTTGTTTTTTATGCCATGAATATTACTTCTTTTATTATTATTGTACTTTAAGTTCTGAGATACATGTGCAGAATATTCAGGTTTGTTACATAGGTATACACATGCCATGGTGTTTTGCTGTACCCATCAACCTATCATCTACATTAGGGATTTCTCCTAATGCTATCCCTCCCGCAGCACCCCAACCCCTTCAGGCCCTGGTCTGTGACGTTCCCCTCCCTGTATCCATGTGTTCTCATTGTTAACTCCCACTTAAGAGTGAGAAGATGTGGTGTTTGGTTTTCTTTTCCTGTGTTAGTTTACTGAGAATTATGGTTTTCAGCTTCATCCATGTCCCTGCAAAGGACATGAACTCATCCTTTTTTATGGCTGCATAGTATTCCATGGTGTATATGTGCCACGTTTTCTTTATCTAGTCTGTCATTGATGGGCATTTGGGCTGGTTCCAAGTCTTTGCTATTGTGGACAGTGCTGCAATAAATATACGTGAGCATGTGTCTTTATAGTAGAATAATGTATAACCCCTTGAAGTAATGAGATTGCTTGGTCCAATGGTATTTCTGGTTCTAGATTCTGGAAGAATCGCCACACTGTCTTCCACAGTGGTTGAACTGATTTTCACTCTCACCAACAGTGTAAAAGTGTTCCTATTTGTCCACATTCTCTCCAACATCTGTTGTTTCCTGACTTTTTAATGATCGCCATTCTAACTGGTGTGAGATGGTATCTCATTGTGGTTTTGATTGGCATTTCTCTAATGACCAGTGATGATGAGCTTTTTTTTCCATATATTTGTTGGCCACATAAATGTCTTTTTTTGAGAAGTGTCTGTTCATATCCTTTGCCTACTTTTTGATGGGGTTGTTTTTTTCTTGTAAATTTGTTTAAGTTCCTTGTAGATTTTGGATATTAGCCCTTTGTCAGATGGATAGTTTACACATACCACATTTTGTTCAAATACATTGTTTACTTCTCTGTTTCCAATCAAAGGATAAAACTCTTGAAAACAGAGTATCTGATTTAACAGTAAATCCTCAGCTTACATGTAGGGCAGGGCACAGTGATTTTTGAAAAATTGTTGTTGAATAAAACCTTTTCAAACAAACTCCAGACCAGTATTTACTTCTGATCTTCATTGTCTTCCATGAAAAACATTTCCAATTATGTAAGTGGGATGGGTTGGAAAACACAATTTGCTTTTGGAAAATCACTTTAAATCCAACTTTATTAGTATAAATATATTTCATAAACTGAAAAATTGCTCTAACTATATGTGCTTGCATAGATATATACTTAATGCATATTTGTCTACCTATAGATAAACCTCTGTCTACTTATCTTCAAATAAGTTTTGGACAGTATTCATCATCATCAACATTATGTTTATTGGTGCTTTAGTTAATTTGCATTTCCATGTCACCAAACACCACAGTGCTAAGTGTAGGACATCTAAGAACATTCTAATCACTTTCTGTCTATCTAACAAGATACCTGTTTTAGTGCTCATCACTTCCCTTTCTTGGCACACACATGATGTTTAAAGGGAGAAGTTTTTTTTAGTAATAGGTTATTTGAACAACTGACTCACAAAATTTCTGAAAATATGACAGCAAACTCTCATGAACCAATATGAGATAGTTTCAGCACACCACTCTTCTTAATAAGTATGTACGTAGTGGAAGTATTCATGTGGCTAAAAACTCCAGCTATCTCCATTACCACCAGCAGTAAAATGGTAACCCTAATTTTAGTGGTAATTATAATTATACATACATTAATAGTATATTTATAAATATAATTGTATAAATTCAAATCTTAATTCTAATTAAGAATACATTAATTGTATAGACATAAATTGTATATTTATAAATATAATTATGTAAATTCAATTCTTAATTCTAATTATAAATTCAAAATGTGCTATATTTATACAATTGAATATTTTACTGCAATAAGCGTGAACAAACTTATATGCAACAACATGGATGAACCTTCCAAATTTACTGTTGAATTAAAGGAACCAGTCACAAGGAATACAAACTATATAATTTCATTTAAAGTTCAGAAACAAGCAAAACTCACCTATGGTATTAGAAATCAGGATAGAGTTTATACTTAAAGGAGTGGGTGGCTTTATGATAGGGGCTTCTAGGGCTCTGGTAGTATTCTTTTTTTAATCTGACTGCTGGTTACATGTGTCTGTTCACTTTATGAAAATTTATTAAGCTGTACACTTAGTACTTTTGTACTTTGTGTACTTTTCTGTGTGTGTGTAATACTTTAATAAACATTAACTAGAAAAAAATATTGGCCGAATTGGAAGATGTATTTGGGAACTTGGGAATTAGTATATTTGAGGGATAACTTACCTAATTAAGCGCATTTGAGATACAGCCAAAGACTATTCTATGGTTTAACAAAGAATTAGGTGGATTTTTATTTTATTTTTTTAGACAAAATTTCACTCTTGTTGCCCAGGCTGGAGTGCAGTGGTGCGATCTCGGCTTATTGCAACCTCTGCCTCCCAGTTTCAAGTGATTCTCCTGCCTCAGCCTCCCAAGTAGCTGAGATTATAGGCATGCACCACCATGCTTGGCTAATTTTATATTTTTTGTAGTGATGGGGTTTCGCCATGCTGGTCAGGCTGCTCTCGAACTCTTGACCTGAGATGATCTGCTCACTTCAGCCTCCCAGAGTGTACGGATTACAGGTGTGAGCCAGCATGCTGGCAAGCTTTCCTTAAGGAACAAGATCATGTCCTTTGCAGGGACATGGATGAAGCTGGAAGCCATCATCCTTAGCAAACTAACGGGAACAGAAAACCAAACACCACATATTCTCACTCATAAGTGGAAGTTGAACAATGAGAACACCTGGACACAGGGAAGGGAACAACACCCACCTGGGCCAGTCAGAGGATGGATGGCTAGGGGAGGGAGAACGTTAGGACAAATAGCTAGTGCATGGGGGGGCTTAAAACCTAGATGACAGGTTGATGGGTGCAGCAAACCACTGTGGCACACATATACCTATGTAACAAACCTACAAGTATTGCACTTGTATCCCAGAACTTAAAGTAAAATAAAAATAAAAAGTATATTCATGGAAATGTTAACAGTTTTTAACAATAGTTTTGCCTTTCAGGAAAATTCAGCAGAACTATGCTTACAGTTACCTTTGAAAATTATTTTAAATAAATATTAGAAATACTTTTAAAATGAATCAAGTTTTTTTTTGTACTTTTGTGTTTCAGTTGAAATGCTTGCCATTTCTTGAACTCATCTGGTGCTCTTCTTACATAGCCTCTGCTCTTATATTTTCTTCTACCTGAAGCCTTCCTAATCTCTGCCTATTGAAATTTTTAAATATTATTTTCATATGTAAGTCATTCTTGAATTGTTTTAGATATAATTTCCGTAAGAGTATTTTTTATCTACTGTGTATCTTTCATCATATCAGAATTGAAGATTAGTGTCTGGTGGGGTGGCTCATGCCTGTAATCCCAGCACTTTGGGAGGCTGAAGCAGGTGGATCACCTGAGGTCAGGAGTTCAAGACCACCCTGACTAACATGGTGAAACTACGTCTCTAGTAAAAATAGAAAAAATTAGCTGGGCATGGTAGTGGGCATCTGTAATCCCAGCTACTTGGGAGGCTGGGGCAGGAGAATCGCCTGAACCCCAGAGGCAGAGGTTACAGTGAGCCAAGATCACACCATTGCACTCCAGCCTGGGCAACAAGAAGGAAACTCTGCCTCAAAAAAATAAAAAATAAAAATAAAGTAAAAGAATTGACGATTAGCATGAGCATAGTTAGATGTACTTTTCTGGGCTCAGGAGTGTTACGAGAGTACAAATCTTCCTGCTGCATAAGCGAGGCACTGTTGTTTCAGGCTTCTACTACTGCATCCAATACAACTTTCTGTTTCATATCTTATGAGTATTTCTATTGTCGTCATTGTAATTATCCAAGACAAACTTTCATAAAAATGTTTTGTCTTCATCTGCATATTATCAAGCATCTTTATAATCACCTTTGAAATGATTTTGAATTCCATAAAAATGTAGTAGACAGTGGGAAGTTTCACATCTTTCCAGTAAGAGATCTTGGACACATATACTTTATTAGTTACTGGTGGTCAGCAGTGATTCTAGAGGTAATAAAGTATTGATATGTTTCTAGACCTCTGAATTTAAGACTAATTAAAAAGCCCCAAATCAATTTGAATGTAGATTGTGCTGAAGTGAGTGTCGTTTTTTGTCTGGTCATGTAAGCATCATAACCTTGCTGATAGTGAAGATCAGGTTGAGACTGCAGCTGTCTCTGACACTGTGATGTTGTTTACTTGCAATACTTGCCAGTCTGTTTATGAACACTCTTCAACTGATATATTCATGCCTAGGTTAAGAGTGCATGTCAAGTGACTTATAACTGATGACTGCCATTTTGAATAGAATTAATTTTGTATTTATGTAGTTGATAAATTCGTTTCTTTTCTGTTTGATTCTATCTTGGAATGCTTCTGAGAGTTTGTACGTAAAACAGTTTATTTCTAAAAGGAACCAATTTAAGTTTTGTTTCCTCCAGTTTTACAACGGGTTTAACTTTACATTTACTTTTCTGGGTTGTAAGAAAAATGAAATTTTATGTTTCTTTACTTTTTTTTGTAAGTAAAGTTCTTTTAACAATATTTTCTACCTTCTCTAGCATGAATTATCCAACAATTATACTTTCCTAAAGCAACTTGCTGCCCTTATACACTCTGTGATTCTGTTGTTGGCACACTTGTTTTCACTAGTCTCTTGCATGCAGAATTTTAGATTTTTACAGTGTAAAATTACAGGCAAGTAGCCAGCTGTCACATTCTCGAGGTCAGATACAACTACCATATATGAGGTACACTATTTTGGCTTCATACTACTTGACAGATTGCTAAGCAGATGTTCTAGGCTATAATTCAGGAAACTGGGACCTCTTGAAACATTCCCTGAGAGTCGCTTTTGACATCTCTGAATCATTTATTTAAAGGTAATTAGCTCTAGTAAAAGTGAAAATGCATTGATATTAAAAGAACAGAATTATTTTACAGTGTTTCGGAGTTGTAACCATGATTAGAAACTTGATTCTGGATGTGTATCTAATGTTGGAAAAGTATTTTAACATAGGAATTCATTACAAGTTAGCAGTTTGCTACCTTTTTAAAAATTTGGAGACTAATAGCAAAAAGTACTTTTTTGTAGACTTTAACAGTTAGCCATTGACTTTGTGTTACATTGAAGTACTTAGCAGACTTTCCACTTTTATACAGAAAATACGTTAAAGAAGGCTGTAGGAGTACTATTTCTTCTCTAATAGATATACATGTCCTGGTACTTTTCCCATATAGGTCATCAATATTTTTTTATTGGTACTGCATTTTTTGAATAATTAATACAAAACTCCCTTATCTAAACTTGTAACCTTCATAAAATACTGTTCTAAGTCTGTAGTTTTCTTGCCCTGTTATTAAAATATCAATGGCACAAAAGGTAAAAATTTAAACTAGTTTACTTAACTCTTATGATCGAATTTAAGCTAGATTACTTAATTCTTATGATCTAAAAGTTGGGAAAAACTTTTAAAAAAATAAGTCTGTTATGATGTGTTCATTTAGATATCTTTGTCCACACTTACATAAGAAAGGAGACACATAACTTGTGTTTATATCAGTTGTATTTCATTTGTAATAAGCATTATGCTTTGCAAAAAAAGTGCTTTACACAAAACAGTATAAAATTCAATACCTTGTTATTTGGAAAGTTTTTAGGCTACCATATTTTAAGGAAGGTGAGAGTAAATAGTGGGAATAAACATCTAAATCTCATTTATATTTGCCTATGGTTGAAAATTTGAATTTAAAGTTAACATGGATCCATTGGTCATTCAGAGTACTCATAACAAACACTTCAGTAAAACTAATGAAATCTCAATGTGAAAATCAAACTCTAAAACTGCCTCAGTTCTTTCTCAATTCTTTTATTTTTCCCATTTCATATTTTGGATGAATAGCATTGCAGTGAGATTGGTACAAAAGACCAATATCAGCAGTCCTTCCTGCGTTGTAGAGAAGTAAATAAAGATGTTAGCTTATAAAACTTATCCTAGTTTCTAAGCCTATGTGGATATACAACCTTAACTTTCCGTAACTCCCAGTTCCTGCTGGAATGAAAGCTGTGTTCCAAATAATAAAAAACAAAGGGATGGCTTATGTTGATTTTAGAATTGAAAGTGAAGCAGAGCTATGATGTCTACAGACAGAAAATTAATGATTTTTATAGATAAGCCCTTAGCTGGGTATTTGGCAGTTGAATATCAGTAATCTGTCTCCCTTTTCTTCTTCTTCTTTTGTCCTTCCCTTTTCTCTCCCTTTCCCCTCCTCTCTTTTTTACATGTATACACCCAGATTAGCAAGTCATAATTCTAGGGTATCAAATTACTGTGGTTTGTAAATTCTGTAATAAGAAGCACATTTTCTTAATATTTTAGCACCTCAAATTGGATGCAGCTGTCTTTTCTTCACCTAAATTTGGAACCAATTGAGAGAAAAAGTGAGATGATAAAGATCAATGTGTCATCTTTATTAGTAATAAATAATAGATTGGAAAATAGGTAGGTAAGCAGGCCTCCCCATGTGAAGTTTATGATACTGAGGAGCAGAGAAGAATGTCTGCTTTTTATGGCTGTCCAGGATGAGGGAGGAGGAGCGAGAGGCTGAGCCACAAATAGCAGTTCATCAATCACATGGGTCATCCCTGTGCTGGGGAAGAATGAGCAAGGCTAGAATCGTTAGTCCACATGGAGACCAGCTGAGGGAGGTTAAGTGTTTTCCCCTAACACAGTGAAGCCACAGTCTATGATCCAGATCTCACTCCAAAACCAAGCCCTTTCCTAGGTCTTTTTCCAAATTTTCCTTATTCGCCAAGAGTGCTGTAAAATACAGAATCCCAGACTCAGTGGATTTTTTTGTATTTTCTCCTTTCTGTCTCCGAGCTCTTTTTTGCCTCATATTTCTACTTATATGTTTGCTTGCTGCCAACACTTCCTGGTTCCTCTTAGTTTCTTTGTTTCTCAGAGAGGGTTTTTGTTTTTTTTTTTTTTTAACCCGTGGCACATTCCAAGCAGTTTTCTTCATTTTGGGATGAGCCTTTTTTTTTTTCCCCAATGCCCTAAATTCCAACACATTTGAATCTCCTGCATTATTTTCTTTCTCCGTCTTTGGTTACTTCCTATTCAGTTCTTTTGAGGTGAGTTTGACCTCAGTGTTTTCTTTACACGTCACTGCCTACATTTGTTCTGCTGTATAGTTTCTCCCTTGGCCAATCATAGTCCTCCTACCTGGGCTAATAGAATTCACTTGCATTAGAAAGTGTTAGTACTTAAAAAAACATTCTTCTTTCAAATCACATGGCATTAATATGCTCATTTGGTCCACACAGCCTGCCTTAGGATTGATTTCTTTCTTGGAGAATTAGCATTCAAGAAACCCATATTTGCATTTTATCGCATCCACCATAGCTCATCTGGAGTGGAACTGTCATTCCATGGTGGATTTTGCAGAAAAAGAGTTTTACTACATGAAACACCTAGGTAAATGCACAAGAGTGAGGGTGAAAGAACATA
Source organism: Sapajus apella (assembly GCF_009761245.1). Classification (NCBI taxonomy): domain Eukaryota; kingdom Metazoa; phylum Chordata; class Mammalia; order Primates; family Cebidae; genus Sapajus; species Sapajus apella. The sequence continues at coordinate 46,370,352 of NW_022436941.1, forward strand.
TTCTTTTTCATTTCCTTCAGAATGAAAATTAAAGTATGCCACATTTGCCAATGTATAAGGTATATTAAATTATAAAGAATTGGAAATACAGTAGCTGAGGCAAGAAAAATGTTTGACCATTCATAGATTACACAGGTCTAGCCTAGCAAATGGATGGTATCTTCAATGTTTTGCATTTGGTATTTTTGTACTGTCATTTAAATCTTAATATCGTAAAGCTATACTTATTAATAAATTTGGTAGCTCCACTCAGATAAAAACTGATTGTATAACAGAAAGGAAAGTGAAGACACCTGGGAAATCAGAAAAGCTGGTCTTAGTAGTGCAGCCCCTCATTAGTGAAATAGAGAATTAGAGCTCTGCCTCAAATTTTACTTTGTCTTGATTTGAGATTATTTTTCTCAATAACTGCATCAGAGATAGGATTTTCTTCTTAGGTGGTAAGAGATATGTTGAGCTTTTTCAACATATCTTCCCATAGATAAGGGGGATAAGTTTTTTCTTTCCATGGTTCAGTGACCTGTCATCAATCATAGTCCAAAATATTAGGTTAAAAATTCCAGAAATAAATCAGAAGTTTTACATTGCACACCATTCTGAGTATTAGGATGAAATCTTGCAGCATCCTACTTTGTTTCACTCAGGATGTGAATCATCCGTTTGTCCCACATACCCAGGACTCTAAGCTAATCTGCCTTAGCATGTCCTGGAAAGTGTGAAACATTAAGACACCAATACTGGGCAAATAATGGGCTTTCTTCTCTGCCAAACAAATAATTCATTCTGACATGTTTTGTTTACTGTAATTTGGGTAGTTTAAATAAAATTATAAGTTTCTCATTCTCAGGAATCTTTAAGACACTTTCTTACTATCACAGTCTTGTACAGTGCTGTGTGTAAATGACATCTTAAGGAGCAAGAATTGGAAAATTACTAGGCCATGTAGGGCTTTCTTTAATATCAGATATTTTCTGTAATCTAGTTGTTCATCATCATTCTTATAACCAATAGATACAAAATTAATAGAATAAGACATTACATTTTATAACAATCTAAAATGCGTCATTCTGTGGGGGTAAATGCTTTCTAAGTGTTCTTTTTTTTAATGATCATACCTTTTGAAAATTTTGAAAATTTTCAGTTATTGCTAATATAAGATTGATTACCTTAATGTAGTCATAGTTAAACAGGAGAAACATTCAGAACCATTTTACATTTAACAGTATCCAAGATCTACATTCATTTTATTCTCCGTGAGAGCACAGAATAGAGTCTGTGCATGAGTGATGATAAAGTTATTTCTTCAGTGAGCTAAAGTGGACTGAGAAAAAGTAGAGGTCTTCTCAGAAGCCTATATTATTTAATACTTTAACAATGCTACATGCGCAGCCTATTTTTGAATTACATATTCCTTTCCTCTGACCCTCCAGCTAAATCTTCTGGGTAGTTACTGAACAAGTCATTCAACACTTTAGAGACTGGTGGATCTAATCTTGTTTGTTTCCTATGTGCTGCTTGTTTCCTATTCACTACTTGGTTCTCCTGTCTCTTGATTTTCTTTCTCAATACCTTCTGCCATCCTGAAAACATTTGTTGGTAATATATATTGGCAAATTAGGCAGTTATTGGTTATGGGATACCCCAGCTCTTTTGGTGATACTAAAAGCTTTTTCAGTGGTTAGAAATTGGCACTCTCTGCCGTTCTCTCTCATACATGTAGGAATCCAAATGACCATATACCAATCTTCATTAAGAAGATTCACTTTCATTTATCTGGTTATCCATTCAGTGGATAACTTTTCCCGAGGGATTGCAGGAAGCAATGGCATATGGTAGTTAAAACTTGAACATTAAATCATGGATTTATCACCAGGTTTCTGTGTGAAACATGCCAGTTATTTAACCTTTTTTATTTTGCTTCCTTCCTTCTTCACACCCTTTTGTTTTTTCACTTTTTCCCTTAAGGGTTTGTTGGTGGTTTTTAAAAATGATCTATGAAAGCGTGTTAATTTTTCATCATGTAGCTACAAGTACAATAATGTCCAGTCTATCCACATAGTGTTCTATCTAATTTTGTGCCTCCAAATATGATTTGAAGGCTTAATTATATAATTAAGCTTCCTAGAAAACACAAATTGGATAATGTACCTTCATTGCTCAAAAATTTTCCACTCTTCTTTCTGTGTCCTTCTCTTCCCATTTTACTAACCATTGGTATATAAGCTTCTCTATGTCTCCTTTTGGATACGTATTATATATATGAACTTCAGTAACATGTTTCACTTACAGGGTGTGTGTTTGTTCATTCTGATAGAGTGTTCTTTTTTTGGTATGTTTGTTTTTTATACAAGGTCTCACTCTCTTGTCCTGGCTAGAATGCAGTGGTGTGACCATAGCTCACTCTAACCTTGAACTTTTGGGCTCAAGCAATCCCCCAACCTCCACCTCCTGAGTAGCTGAGACTACTTGTATGTATCACCATACCTGGTTAATTTTTAAATTTTTAATAGAGACGAAGTCTTGCTTTGTTGCCCAGGTTGGCCTTGAGCTCTTGAGCTCAAGCAGTGCCTCTCAAAGCTCAGGGATTACAGGCATGAGCCACTGTGCCCAGCCATGAATCTGTGTTATTTATTTATTTCTCACCTCTAAAAAGTTATTTGGAAAATACCAAAAAACACAAAAAGGAAAAAATTACCCACAATTCCTACAGTTGAAAAAATAAAAAGTGAAAACTTCTCCTCCCAATCTTACTCTATGCCAGAGGTTAATTTGGATTAACAGTTTGATAGATAATATTCCAGGTTTTTTTTGCCTAAAGCTATATAGATATAAATATAGCTTTGTAGGTATATAGGCATGTATGTATGTATGTATGTATGTATGTTTGTGTGTGTGTATATATATATATATAAAGTTGAGTCTTTAAAAACACAGGAGTTAAGGGGTTATATGCAGATTTTCAACTGCCCTGCAAAGTTGGAAATCTGCATATAACTTTTGACTCCCTTCAAATTTAACTACTAATAGCCTGCTGTTGTCCGAATCCTTACTGATAACATATACAGTTGATTCACACATATTTTCTATAGTATTATATACTGTAGTTTACAATAAATAAGCCATGTAAAAGCAAATGTTATTAGGAAAATCATAAGGAAGAAAATATAAATTTACTGATCCACTTTAAGTGGAAGTAAATCATCATAAAGGTCTTAATCCTTGTCTTCATGTTGAATAGGTTGAGGAGGAGGAAGAGGAGGGCTTGGTCTTAGGGGTGGCAGAGTCTAAAGAGGTGGAGGAGTTAGAAGGGAAGCCAGAAGAGGCAGTATATTTCTTGTAACTTTGTGGAAATACATTATAATTTCTGACTTTTTTGCTTTTTCATTTCTCTAAAAGTGTTTCTATACAGTACCAATCCTTCTTCCACCATTTGGTTTAGTTTGAGTGGTCATATCAGTGAAGGATCCATGTCACAAAAGAAGTCAAAAGCAGTCTTGAATAATTGGAACTCTTCTGCCACATTGTCTAATGTCAACTTATTTTCTGGCACTGCTTCTTCTATGTCATTTTCCTTATTGTCTGGCGCTGATTTGGAAACATTTATCTCCCAAGTTGTTTCCTTTTTTCTTTCTTTTCCCCCTCTCCTCTCCTCACCCCTCCCCTCCCCTCCCTTCCCCTCCCCTTCCCTCCTCCTCTCCTCTCCTCCTCTCCCCTCCCCCCTCCCCCCTCCCGTCCCCTCCCCTCCCCTCCTCTTCCCTCCTCTTTTCTTTTCTTTTGACAGAATTTTGCTTTCGTTGCCCAGGTTGGAGTGCAATGGTATGATCTGGGCTCACTGCAACCTCTGCCTCCCCAGTTCAGGTGATTTTACTGCCTCAGTCTCCCAAATAGCTGGGATTACAGGTGCCCGCCACCACACCCAGCTAATTTTTTAAAAAATAGTAGAGACCATGTTGGCCAGTCTGGTTTTGAGCTCCTGACCTCAAGTGATCTGCCTGCCTTAGTCTCCCAAAGTGCTAGGATTATAGGTGTGAGCCACCACACTCAGCCCCATGTTCTGTTAATTCTTCTGGTATAGTGTCTATCAGTTCTTGAATGTCTCTAAGATCCTTATCTTGAAACCTTTCACCACCGCTTCACTTTTTTTTCCATATCCACAATCTCCTTCGTTATTTCCCTAATTGTTCTTCCATAAGTTCTGTGAAGTCATGCACAACATCTGGACACAATTTTCTCTAGCAGGAATTCATTGTTTCAGGCTTGATGGCTTTCGTGGCTCTTTCTGTAACAAGGATGGCATCTTCATTGGTGTAATCTTTCCAGACATTCGAAATCTTCCATCAGGGTTCTCTTCTATGGCATTGACAATACTTTCTATAAAGTACCGTGTGTAATTATCTTTAAAAGTCCTTGTGACCCTCTGTCTAGAGACTGAATTAGAGTCTGTGTTTGGGGCCAAGTAGACCATCTCGACATTCAGTATTGTACTCGTGGGAGTGTGAATGGCTAGGGATATTGTCCAATAGCAAAAGAATTTTCAAAGGCAGTCCCTTACTAGCAAGGTACTTCCTAACTTAAGGGAGAAAGCATTGATGGAACCAATCCAGAAAAAGTGTTTTCATTTTCCAGGACTTCTTGTTGTACAACCAGAAAACCTGCCAGCTGGTGTTTATCTTTTTCCTTCAAGGGTTAGCAGCTTTAAAGTTACGAACAGTCCTGATCATAAACCTGAATGCATATGCACAAAATAGTAGAGTTAGCCTATGTCTTCCTGCCTTAAATTCTGGTGCTCACTTCTCTTCCTTACTAATAAATGTCTTTTATGGCGTTCCCCCCCCCCCCCAGAATAGGGCACTTTGGTCTGCATTTAAAAAACAGTTTAGGCAGATATCCTTTCTTCTCAATGATTTTCTTAATGGCGTCTGAGAACATGTCCATTACCTCTTGGTTGGCAGAAGTTGCTTCTCCTCTAGTCTTGACATTTATAAAGCCAGACCTCTTTCTAAAATTATCAAATCATTCTTTACCGGCACTAAATTCTCCAGCCTTAAATCCTTCACCTTCCTTTAACTTTAAGTTGCCACGTAATGACTTCACCTTTTCTCAAATCACGTAAGAATCTATAGGTATGTCTTTCTTAGAGCAATCCTGCATTCACATAAAAGCTGCATTCTCAATATGAGATGAAAAGGAATTTTACAAAAAGTGAAGGGCTTTGCACCTGCTGGCATAGCTGTAGCTACAACTTCATTAATTTTCTTTATTTTTTTTTAACATGGTCTTTACATTGAATTCATTTATCTTGAAATGGCGGACAACTACAACTGCAACCCTCAATCTGTTTCAAGCAATTTAACTTTTTCTTGTAATGTCATGACTTTTCTTTGCTTCTTAGGAGCACTTGCAGCGTCACTAGTGGCACTTCATGAGCCTCATGGTGTTATTCAGGGTTTCCAGTATGACACTAAACACAATGAAAAATACGCAAGAACGATGAGAAATCACTTTTTACTGAGATATGCAATTTACTGAAGAGACAACTGCTCACACAGAGTTTATTAGCATTACATGACATTTTAAGGGGACACTCACAACACTTGAGCACACAGTAGCAAAGGAGATGGCTATGAAATTATTACAGCACTATAGTATGTACTGCAGTGAATTTTATGCAGTCAGAATTTAATACTGCATCTTTACATTTGTTTAGGCTTCTTTCAACTGTGAATGGTACCATGTATGGTGTGTAAGTGTTTGTGTACATACATTTTGATAAATTTTAACTTTCTATATTTGTGAATATTATATGGTAGTAAATGATCAAATAGACTGATATCTGTGTATATTGTATTCATTCATGACATGCCTTTTTCTTAATTTTTTTGATGTTTGTAGGCCGTGTAGTTCATCTGTAAGTTTACTGAAATTGTTACAAGTCCCCCTAAATTTTTTTAATGTGTTTATTGAAAATAGTCTGCATATAAGTGGACCTAAACAGTTCAAACACATGTTGTTCAAGGGTCAACTGTATGTTTATCTTACTCCATCACACAATATTATGGTTTACGTTAATCCAGCTAAACCTGTGTCCTCATTTGAAAAGGGAAGATGGCAGCAGTACGAGCTTTCAGTCTCATTCTGAAGTTATGTGAGATAATCCATGTCAATAATTTAAGACACACTTGGCACAGAGTCAGCAATCCGTCTTTATTACTGCTCTAACTATGCAAACAATGTGCCAGTACCTGTGATCCTGGCATGAGCCCTAAAGCAGTCTATACAATAGTGGTTTATTTTATTCTTCAATAAAACAACAGAGAATCCTATGGATTTTTAATTCTACTTGATCTGATGTATTACAGATCATACACTGTAATTCATATATAGAAATTTATTTTTTCTATAAAGTCTCAAGGAAAAAATGAAGCAAATGTACACTTTCTGGAGATTTAGGTGTATGAAAAATAAGCTCATAATCAATTTGTGAAAGCATTCAATATAAGACTTTGCCTTTGTCTAGAAAGAGTTGTCTAAGTAAAGTAGTTTCATTAAACTTTTATTTAACTTGCTAAAAAAATTTCATTTGAAAGAGACAGGAGTCTTTACTTTCCCTCTCCCACTTGCTTGCAAGTGAAAAGGATGAGAAGTATTTGTGTGTCTCATCTTTTATCTTCCAGCAGTTTGAGATACCTTACAGAAATTGAAGTGCTCTGAGCTGGGTAAATTCCGAAAGATTGGCAAAGACTAGAAATTATACTAATGTTCAAATTTATAATCCGAACTTTCAAAGCTAACCACCAGTTGGGCTATAAATGATTGCCAATCACAGTTGCCTGAGATATGTTACCATGTTCTCCAATTTTCATCTTAAAAATTACAAATCCCTTCATGGTCTATGTACCTTATTCTACAATGAAATAAAACTTTTATTACCACTTCAGTTAATCAAAAAAAAATCTTTGCTAATCTACTTTGCCAAAATATTCTAAAATAATACACTATTTTAAAAATGGATTCTTCTCTCTTCTACAAACTTGACAGTAAATTTAATTAAGTAAATTATTTTTAGTGTCATTTACAGATAAGTCAAATTATTAAAGAGATAACTATTAAATCTTTATGAAAGTTTTAAAATCTTTATATAAATATATAGAGGTACTTTAGATCCTAAATTCATGTCCTCCTTTCTTATACCAACAATATATGTGATTGAATTCCTACATAGTTGAAGTAAATTAATGTCTAATACATGGCTGCTTCCCCATGTAGTTAGGAAGACTTTGTTTTCTTCCTAACTTTGCTGACACTGGAATTACCTGTGGAATCTTTGAAAAATGCTAATGCCTGACACCCACCCCCAGACACTGAGATTAAATTTGGAGTACTTAATGTTACAGGTGATTGTATGTGCATCAGAGCTTGGGAACCATTACCCAATGTTCAAGTTGCACCTTTGACTAATTATATCACAATCTCTGGAGGAAGGGAGGTGACCAAGGAATAAATAGATATTAAAGATGCCAGATGATGACAATGTGAGGCCAAGTTTAAGAATCACTGTTTCAGAGAATCAGGAAAGAAGCCAGAGAAATTGGGAAAGAAAATAAACTTTAGTATTTAGTGACTGTAAATGGGAAGTAATAGGGGAATCAAATAACATAGAGTTTAAAATCTAGAGGCTGGGTGCTGTGGCTCATGCCTATAATTCCAGCACTTTGGAAGGCCGAGGCAGGCAGATTGCCCAGGGCCTGGAGTTTGAAACCAGCCTTGCCAATGTAGTGAAACCCCGTCTCTACTAAAAATACAAGAATTGGCTGGGCATGATGGTGGCTGCCTGTAATCCTAGCTCCTCAGGAGGCTGAGGCACGAGAATCGCTTGAACTCAGGATGCAGAGGTTACAGTGAGCCAAGATCGTATGAGAGAGCAAGACTCTAAGACTCTGTCTCAAAAAAAAAAAAAAAAAAAAAAAAAAAAGAAAGAAAGAAATTTGGAAGGAATCAATATTTAGTGTCTCCCACTCACTTTATGAATATAAAGTTAAGTTACTTCTTCATATCCTACATCTACTAGGCGGACATCACTTCTTCCCACATGTGTGTTTATACATGCATATAAAACACTTGTATTATCCCTGACAAAAGTTGGAAAGGTAGATTATTGTATTGAGTGTACACTGGTAAGTTTAGTTGTTGTTTGGTTCAGTTTGAGAAAACAGATATTTAAAAAGATTATTTATATAAACAGAATAAGGAAATGGTATTCAGGTGTGAAATTAGGACCACATTGCCTGAGAGTCATTAACGAAAAGGGACAAGTTAAAACTATAAATGTGGCTTAGGAAAGAATGGAGTGGACACCTGAAGGCTGAGTCTTGAAAAGCAACCACATTTGGGTGCTGGTATAGGGAAATAGGAAAAGGAAAGACATTGTAAATGTTGAAGAAAGCATTGTTTTGTATTGTTTCTGAGACAGGGTTTGACCCTGTTATTCAGCTTAGAGTACAGTGGTGCAATCCCAGCCCAATACTGCCTCAAACTTCTGGGTAAAGGGTATCCTCCCACTCTGGTTCCCTAGTAGCTGGGGCTACAGGTGAGTGCTACCATATGTGACTAATTTTTTAATTTTTTTGTAGAGATGGGGTCTTACTTTGTTGCCCAGGCTGGTCTTGAACTCCTGGACTCACGCAGTCCTCCTGCCTTTGCCTTCCAAAGTGTTGAGATTACAGGTGTGAATCACGATGCCTGGCCCACTGTTTTTTATGTTGAAGAAAAGAACAATAAAATATTTTTTTCTTTACAGTAATGACACATAGTATACATAACAATTATGCAAACATTTGATGATTGAATAAATGAAACAAAACATTATATGACTTGTTTTTATTTTTGAAGAACAGAGTAACAATGGAGTACAAGAAAAGACCCTTGACTTGGGATACATTGATCTGGCTTCTAGTTTCTCTTTTGCCTCCTACTAGCTATGTGAATTGTGATAAATAACTTGATCTTCCTGAATCTGTTCTTTCATTTGTAAAATGGGGATAATGCCCCTTTGCAGAGTTAGTCAGAGGTTTAAATGAGATGAACTGTGATGCACTGCAATAATATCATCAAAATTATTACTGAGGAATTCAGTAGAGGTTAAATTTGGGGAGTGGACCAAACCCAGCTGAAATGCTAGCCCTAGCCACTGTGCCCTAGAGCTGGTTACTTAACTTCTCTGAGGTTTGTTAGGAAATGAAGATGATATGCATAAATTTGTCATTATTTTGTTGAGATTAATGAGAATTAAATGAGATAATGTAAGAAAGGAAAGAATATGTTTGTAAGCTGCAGTTATTTATTTTCATTCATGTTACAAATGGAATAGTCCAAATGCTTATGGCTCTATTTTCTTTTTACAATAATATTCCTATGCTTTCTTTTCCTCTTTATACTTTTTTTTTTTTTTATAAAATTTCATTTGCTGCCACATGTCCTTGTTGTTACCTATATTTATCCTGGAAGACCTCTGACATGAATGCTTAGAAAAGTAAAAGCTTTCATTGAATTTAATGTTTCTTTAGGATCTGCTCAGAGTAGAGAGTTTATACAAAGCACCCAATGTATGGAAGGTTTCCTCTATTTTGCTGTTACTAACTGAGGTCAGGAAAGTACATTGTTTAGGGAGTTCTGAGGGAAGGGGGCTAATAATTTACATAAGCCACCTGATGTTCAGAGCTGGAAGAAGCCAAGACAGAGACTCTTGAAATTACAAGCTGATGGAACAAAATGTGACTGACCCAATATGTATTTCTACTTTTGCCTCACATCACACTTGAAATAGGTCATATTTTTAAAAAATAAATACCATCATTTGAAAATACTATTTAAATGGTTTTATTAAACTTGGTAGAGCATAGATAATACATAATATTAGTCACCATTTTAATACATTGTAAATATACATTTCATACTTTAAATGTATGCTTGACGATAGCAGCTTTGCTTTTTATTTGGCATAAAACTAAATGCCAAAATGCATTTGAATAGTAATTCTTAGTTTCTGTTTCTCACTTAGTTATTGCCCTGATAAAATTCTTCAGGTTGACAGTTTGCTTGTCTGTTTTTCATGCTTATGTGCTATCAGTTTTTCTCACGATTCACAATGATAGAAGGAGAGTGTGTTTATATAATAACATTTAATGCTCTTACTTGCAAGAGCGAATTAAATTATTTTTAATAGCATGCGTCATTACCTATAGTGAAGACTGATGAACCATTTCTTTTCTGCAAAATTGGGATAACACCCCTACTTCAACTTTACTGTGTTATGGAAAGCACCCAGATCAACATCCTGTACTTGGAAACAATGCATACACTGAGAATCCTGATAAAGAAAGATATGCATTGCAAACAAACATTAAATGAAAATTTAATCCAGTCATGGTAGGACTGTTTCTTATCACACTAATTTCCCTAATCTTTGTTCTGGAATGCTTCTATGTAGAATCCTTTTATGATCTTGCTACCCAACATGAAGTATCTTTCTTCCATATCATCTTCATTCTCTTTCAGAGTTCACACTTGGCAAACCTATTGTACACATATTAATTGAGGATTTGAGGGAAGGAGAGTTAATAAAATCATAAAGATAGCTCATTCTTCAAGACAATAACCACTGCCTGTATTAGTGGTTCTCAGATGTTTGGGTTTTATATATTCGTGTGAAAGTTACTACATCATCTTCAGTTTTTATTTTGTTTATTTTTTTATTTCTTTATGATCCATGAAAACTTCTTTTAAGCTTTATGAACCTGTGTTTGGACCCAGTTAACCACATCTTCTTGATTCTTTGCTTCAACCAAGAATTTGATCATGAATAGATGAATTATATGATGAAATAAAAGTCTTTGTTCAGCATAGAGTAAAATCTTGATTATCTGGTATGCTCTAGGGTCCTACACTGCATTATTCTCAGAAGGAAGTGAAAGGAAGGACACAGAATATCTATTTATGCCTGTAGTTAGAAAAATGCAACTTGCCTTTGATGGTCTTTACCAGAAATATTTTTAAGTCCACAAGATGGCAGTATTACCTCATAATGGTAAACGAGCCAATGAAGAGCCTAATTGATTGGGTTTTCCAGTACAAATAAAGGATAATTTGACTGCAACTGAAAAACTTGTGGTCATTTATAAAGTGTGGAAGGCAGTGTAATGGAAGACAAGAGAACACCAAAATAGAAAGTTACTAATTAAGTAAACGATTTAGTAAGAAGAGTAACTATGTAGTGTGATATGGAAATCTTTCTACTTTTTTCCTCCACTTTCTACATTTATGGTAAAGAGGTAAATATCAAGAAAACAAATTTCATTTCCTCTACCACATTCAGTCTAGTATTTCATTCCATTCACGTTTGAAGCATCAAAATAATGAGTAAATTACTCAAAGTTCAGTAATGATGACCCTGATTATCGAAGCAGCATTGTATGAGGGAGGGTAACACATTGTAGGAAAGATTTTCACAAGTTCTTCTAAACAACCCTCAATTATTCACAAGTTGTTCTTGATAACCCTCAGTTATTCAGAATATCGCCTGCTCTGCTGTTATCAATGAGTTTCTATACAGATCTAGATTAGGTAAAAAATTTTGAAATTTATTTTATTCATGATTTGGGATATAAATTAATTTAGTATTCTAAATTTTCAAATAAATTAACTTCAAATTCAGTCTTTATTCACTCTTTCACTATTTAATCAAGCACTCATGAAAACAATTTATTTTGAATGAGCTAGTTACTATTTTGGGTGCCATATTTCAAATTTTAACTGGATATAACAAGAAATATCAATTCTCACTGACACTTTCAACATTGTTAAACATTACAAACATTTATATCATAGGTTACTATAACTTAAGGGGAAATTTTGAATCTTATTTTCCAGTCTTTTCTATTTACCTTCACAATATTATTTTCATAAGGAGTACTCATAGCTCTATATTAGTCATGGTAACAGAATTCAAAGCGTTACTAACAAGGAAAATCTACAGATTCCCAACCCTCCTTGATCAGTAAGTATGCCTTTTATGACAGCTAATAAGATGTAGCAGATTTTTCAGAGTTTAGTTTGTCTACTTTGACTTGCTTTGTTCACTATCTTGAGTAGGAAGAGTGTTTAAATCAGCAGAATTGTTAGCTTACTAATGGGAATCTTCCATGGAAGGATGTTCTAGGTCACAGAAAGAATATTTTATCTAGACTGATCTTGAGGGTGTAGTTTGATATTTCCCACTCAAAAACCAAGTGTTTCTATTGTATCATTAATTAAACTAGTTTTTCATTAAATTAGTGAAATTAAAATTATTCAGTCTTATAACTTAATCACTATAATAGTTTCAAGGAATATTCTTTCACATTTAGCTTTAGCATAAAATTTGTAGAAGTTAATATTGAACCACAACCATAAATTTTAGTTTGTTACATAGGCTTAAAAGTGAGTATTAAGAAACTGATATGAAATACCCCAAGGAAAATTACTTAAACACTAAAGTTGTCTTGTCTGGGAATTTTCTTATGCCACCTTAGTCTGATATTTGAGAGTTCTGAACTTAGGATATTGTTAGTGCTCGAATAATCTATACCCTCTTTTATTCTTTTCTGAGGAAGTAAGCAATAAGCCAGCGAAACTGACTTGAAATCAGTTTTCTATTCGGCTCATGCTCCAAGCTATTCTCTTGTATAGATGCTATCGTTATTGGCTCTAGTATCCAAGGAGGACAAAGTAATGAAGGAAAGTGACAAGGTCATAGAGGTAGAAAAGGGGAAGCTTGCAAGAATAGAGAAAGTAGGAGGTTATATGAGTTTTCGTTGAACATGACCCCTTGCTCCCTGTCCTTGATGCTGATAGTTCTCTGAAGACCGTTCACAGCACAGGGAGACTAAGCATCAAAACTGACTTTTCTCGTGGCCGACAGAAGATCTTGTTGATTAGTTTAAACACAGAAGGAGGCTTTTCCAGCCCTTTGACTATAGAAACTCTACATATGGGACCTTTTTAGGAAGATTAAGTGTGGGGGATCAGAGCAGTATGCCACATCTGCTCTCACCAGCCTTAGAATTAAGGCAAGGACTTAGCACCAGAAGTACAGAGAAAAAGGAGACTACGGGGAAAATAATAAAAGTAAAGATGGTATTGGAAAGAATAACCTAAAAGTAAACTCCAGAGGGAGAAGAAAAGTATCTTTGAAAGAACTTTGATACAGTTAGTATGACAGTTGTTTATTAACTTAACTTTTCCAAACTAAAATGTATGCTAAATCTCTTTTTTTAAAAATGGTCTTACTTTACATGAAAAACAAATGCATAGAAGATCTTAGAGGTGTGGCAGATTACCTTTGGAAAACACAGCTATATTCTATATTCTATATTCTAGGACGTTGTGTTCAGTAAGGAATATGAAGAAGAAAAAGCAATATGAAGAATTATTTCTTTGTCTTTATTCTTGTCAGGTACTTGAAAGCATACTATGACACTTTAATTTTTTAGAAAGTGTGGTCAATAAAATGCATTTAAGTTTTCTTTGAAAATGTTTCAGATTTTTAGTGTTTTGCTTATCATGGGAATATGCCTGTTTTGGGACCAAAATAAAATTTTTGTAATTTTAATGTGTGGTTTTACACTGTCCGCTTATACATATGATATTTTTGCAGTGTTACTTGTTTTGCAGAACTTTTTAGGTAAGTGGATAGCAACTAGCTATATGGTAGAGATTTAGATCATAATGAAATAAAAACTCAAAATGGACAGGTTGAATGAGACAGAGGTTTAATATCTTTTAAAAGGTATAAATCCATTTTCAAAATCCAAATTACATAAATCACATAGTCTAGAAACACAAAGATATTCACAGTACTGAATACCTTTTATTTTGTGTTGGAACCTTATTCTGAACATTTTGGAAGCAAGTAAATTATGATAAAATATCAAAATTGATGAGTTTACTGCAGTGTGAAGAACCAGAGTAAATTAGAATTCTGCTCACTAAGTGCCTCAGAGCTTATTCCAACTGACTCATCAAATGAAAAATTCATCAATTAATCCTCTGACAATAACGATATATACACAAAAATCAATCTAGAATTGATTTTTTTAGTCTGAACATGAAAACTAAGCTCTGACTTATACATAATGTGAAATTTCTCTTCATTTCGACTTTATTATTGAGTATAACAGCTGAAGTGTTCATATAATTATTTGTTCTGAGTCAACTACAAAAGTGTGATTGTTTGAGAAAGAGTATATGTGCTATGGAGATGTTCTGAAGCACAATCCGAGTGAGCTAATAAAGTTGTCAGATGCATGTAAGAATACAGCTGATAGGAATCCCTAGAAGGCAGCCAATAGAGAGGGACACTGATCACTAAGCCCTGATGGGAGACCACCCAGGACAGTTAACAGTGAGCTGAGTACTGAGGAAGATCAAAGAAAGAGAAGTGTAACATACAATCACTCAGATCTCAGATACGGATTAAAAAGAACATTGTTAGGAGTGTGATTTCTATGAAGAGAGAGAGAGAGAGGGTGTGTGTGTGTGTGTGTGTGTGTGTGTGTGTGTGTGTGTGTAGTGACTGATGCCATAAACAACATGTACTGTAGAAAGGTGAAGCTTTTCCTATTTTGTCTCATCTACTTTCTAGATATAAATGTTTCAGAATGCACTAAGCATTGAAATGATCTTGCTGTAATTCAATAATTCTATGTAGTTCTTCACAGATTTCCAAAGAAGCCTTCTTTCAAGCTTTTTTCTAGTTAAATTTCTTCTTCCTTGAGGTCAGTATCACAATAACATGTATAAATATCTCAAGAGAATAATCCAAGACAAATATTAGTAGGAAGTGGTTTTAATTAAAGAAACCTAGACAAAATATATTCAGATATATTACTACAAAGGAAAACAGTTGCAAGGGTCTAATTTAAGTTTATAGTATTCTGAGTCTTTTTACCTTCAAATTCAGTAGTTTCAAAGCCTGTATCATTGCTGCTAGATTCTTAATTTCCAGAATATAGATTCTACTTTGAATTTTTTCAGACTGCATTAGAAAGTTCTCTGTATTCCTAAAGAGAACTTAATATTGCTCTAAATGCTGTAAGTCAGCACACTGTTACAAAAAGAAATGTACTTTTCCAGTATACAGTAATGTTAAACAACAATGAGAGGATTCGGGGAAATGTTAAGCTAGAGAACACTGTCAGTATTACTTATCTCGCATGTAGTAAATTTTGATGACTCTCTTCTGAATGTGAATTCTTGCAGGAAATGAACATTAAACTGTTTTTATGTTTTATAGATGTTCAAAAAAAAAGCTGAATACATATGATTCTGAAGCTATTAGAATTTTTTCCCCTGTCACAATAGCAGTAAGAAAATTGCAATATAAATGTCTTCTTGAGTGCATAGCATATGAAATAATGTGTTTTTTCCCTGTAGTTTAAAATGTTAACTGTATTTTAGGTCTCATTCTTTGCATATGCCTTGATGATTATGATTGCTTGATTAAGAAAGAGCTTTTGTGCTAGTTATATGTCACAATACCACATACATTATAGCTGAACAGTATTTATCATGTTCTATTTCAGATCAGGTCAGATATATCTGGTAAAAAGCTAAAGTAGTGTAGTACATATTGTTAAAATCTTTTACTATTAAAATATTTGTGGCTTGTTTCTTGATTCCTTTTTTTAAGCAATCTGGAAAATGCTTATTTTACTTAAGTAATTTACCCAATAAAATACTTTTTACATATTTGTTTAAAGCACCTTAGAGATTTTTTTCCTGAATATTTTTACAATTATATTGTAAAAGGATGTATGTTACTGCATTTAAAAAAATTGTTCATCTATACTTTTCTTCAGTATTTTAGTCTTTATATTCTTTTGTATCAGATGTGTTTTTCAAGGCCTTAAGAAGATCATATAGTTATATAATTGCCCCCCCATATACTTTATCAGAGAATAGTCAATAAAGACTAACTTGTAAATAACAAGTATATCAGTATATGTCAGTTTATTTTCTGCTCTGTATATCTACCACAAAGTTGTTTTGTCATTTTGTTTTGTCATTCAGTCTTATTGTGATAAATCTATAATGAATGAAGTCATGATATATATGGCTAGTATAGAATATATGCAACTGTATTAGTGGACAGCTATGTCAATGTAGTTGCAAATATTTGAATATACTTAAAAGCAGTCAGATTTTCTTGTAATTTGTATAGTTAATACTTACTCTCTTTATATACAATCTTTTTATCACATTAAATTTGTATAGCTAAGAATTAGTCATTTTATTAATAATAATTATTTTTCTCCGCAAAAATTTTAAAAGCCTTTTTTAAGACAAAAATATTTTTATATACAATTATAGTATTCAGCAGAAAAAGAATTGCATTGGTTTTTTTCTTTAATCTATATTTTAATTTGGGTAGGGGACTCATACTTTTAACAAAAAAATAAAAATTTTAATAGGAAGAGGAAACCTTATTTTTTTCAAGAGGATTATTTTAGGCTTTTGAAATAGTAAATTATTTTTATATTATACCTCCTATAGTTTTTACTTACCAATTCTATTTTTAAATGTTAGACTATAACTAATTTATGGGCAGCAGGGGGCAGAGATGGTCATGGGGAAATAAAAAGGTTTATTTTAGGATAGAGGATGAGAGCTTGATTTTAGGGAACATGAGTTTAATACTCTGTAGATACAATAGTTTGTAGAGATCAATAACATACTGTTTTCATTTTTTCAAGATTATCCGTTTATACCTTTGTTAATTCAGGTTCATTCATAAATTAAAAATAATTGACAAGTTCATCATACATCTCAATTCA
Organism: Sapajus apella; assembly: GCF_009761245.1. Lineage (NCBI taxonomy): Eukaryota > Metazoa > Chordata > Mammalia > Primates > Cebidae > Sapajus > Sapajus apella. The sequence goes on from NW_022436941.1 coordinate 46,387,220, forward strand.
ATTTCATTTATTCAGTGATGCTGTTACTTAAAAGTTAACTTTTTACACATACTTTGACATTAATTATCCTTTAAAATTACTAACTGATACTGTCCACTGAAGTGGCACATTAGGAAAGAGAAACTTTTTGGCATGTTCACTAAATATTTTCCATAGCGAATAACTTCCTGTGATATGTCATTAAGTAATGATTTTTCTTAATATTCAGTTGTTTTGCTACATAATTAAAATGTTTGATATTTATAGATATACTTCTTAATCGCAATTTTTCTGTCAGTGTGGCTTTCTTTTATTAGGTCTTTTCAAAAAGCTTTTGTTACTTTGTTAGAAAAAAATTTTTAAATTCTTAAGTTTGAAATGTAAGACGTGTCTTGTTCATTCTAGCAGCATTCTTAGAACATAAACTCCCAAGTTCTTCACTACTAATTTTTAATAAAATAGTTCTTACATTTTTTTAAACATGGAGGAAAGTTTGTTTTTTAGAAAGATGACTCTGTAAAGTTTGAAAATGATTCTTTTAAGTGAAATAACACCTCACATTTCTCTTTACCTAAAGTTGGGATTTATTAGGTAACATACCCTCACCTTATTGGAATCAATTGAAAATAACCTTTGTAGAACTTGTAAAAAAAAATTTTATCATTACATTCTAATAAAATATAGTGTAGTAAAGTTAATGTTAGTGTTATCTAATACTTTTGAGACAATACCTCTAATCAATATACTTTAAAAAATGGCCAAATTTGCTTCAGAGATCAATAAAATACAAAATATTTTTGTATTAGACTTCATTGTATTAAGTTATGAAATATAAGTTCGATTTTTGAATAATGTTTATATCTCACACTTTTAATAATAATATATTTGGTGTGTATCATTTAAAAGATATTTTAAGGTTATTTTAGTGATATTTCATTGTAGCTTAATATATTTATTTGGAAAATGACTGTAAAAATAAAATAATTAGGCTAAGTTCTCTGTCTAGATAATAGTCGAATTTTCTATTTTTTAATGCAGTTTAAAGTTCTTTATTTTCTTTTTTATTTATTTATATGCATCAGAACATTTATTGAATGCTTGTTCTATGCATAGGATTATTTTGGCATCCACAGAAGTAGTTTTAAATTTTGGTTCATGTAAATATGATAATGCATTTTAACTCTTATGTTGACGGGATGGTGATAGCAAAATATAGCGTTTCTGAAATATTGATATGATACACTCTATCAATAAGAGAAATTGTCAAATTTTTGCCTTCTCTGAAAGTATTCTCAATTTTATTATGTTTTTCCAAAGCTTATACTACTAAAGAAATATTTTGAGTATTTTAATTTGAATATAAATGTTAAAATACAAGGAAATTACGGCATGCATTTAAAATTTGCCATGATACATAGGTCTGCCAGAGCATTCCATTTGGAAGAAATACAATTAAAAGAAAATGTAAACTGATCTTTGTACCTAATACAATCAGCAAGCTTTAATGTTACTTGTAAAAATATGAAAAAATTTTAAAAGAACAATTTAATTCAATTATGATTCGACCTGTTCAAACTATATATAATATTCTGGTTAAAATAACAATCTGTTTTATCTAGGGAATATCAAATGATTCATTTGTATGATTTTGATATTGTGAGAGTGTGAATTCCATCTTTATAAAACAAAAGCTCCAATTGCCATTGTTGTCCTATTAGATGATAACCTCAGAAAAAAATAATACAGTATTTTAGGCGTTATGCTACTACAGTTGAGTCTGAGTATTAATATTTCGGGGATGGTGCTCTGAGTATAAATGTTGACATCTTAAAATAAGAATCCTTGAGCATAATTGATTGAAATGGTGTAAAATTTTCTCTTTTATCCTAAAGGCTTTTTTAAAAAGTGTGCAGATTTCTTGGATTTTATTTCTGTAACTCATAAAATATTATGAGTTACAGAATCAAAATTAATCATTGACTGAAGTATCTCTCATTAGGAGTGCTTTCACAGCAGGGAATCATACAGAAGACCCCTACTTTATTACTCTGACTCTTTGGCTGACTCTCAGAATCACTGGCAGGTCAACATTAAGTAGCAGATTCTGTGCCTTTACGATACACAGTAGCATCCCAAACCATACTTTGAATTTGAGGTTACCCTTACATATGTGCATGCATGCTCACATATCTATATAAAATATGTGGAGAGCAAGAAAGTAAGCACCTAAAATCTTTTGAAATAAAATGTTAATATTTGCTAATACTAATGTCAAGGGCAGCAAGGGAGAATTATGCAGCATAAGTACTTGGGGAGACAGAGCATTTCATAGGGCTTCTTTCCTTGCGTACTGAAGATTCATTTTTCCTCAAAAATTTTGCTCCGATTCCTGGCTTACTAAAAATGCTTTGTTTAATCAATTAGCAAACTTAGCAGAATCTTTTTGGGGTTAGGAGAAAGTAGGGTACCAGATTGCCTTTTTAGTTATTGCATGTCTAATGTCAGTGACTCTTAATGCACTGAACATGTAAATAATTTTGTCTTTATTTACATTTAACTTAACATTAGCATATACTAAGAATTTTTTTCTATCATTTTGAAAATTTTACCTCTTATTAGGATTGAAAACTAGCATATTTATGACACTCAGTATTTTTACAAATTGCTGTACATTTTTCCACTTTTATTTGATGCAGAGGAGGCAGTTGTTGTCATTATCCCCATTATACAGATGTGGAAATTCAGGCTTGGAGTATTTTAGGGGATTTGCCCAAGATGTTATAAATAGTAAATGGCCAAGAGGAAACTATAAACCAACTCTTCTGAATTCAAATTAAGTTCATGCCCTTTCAGCCATCTTATAGCCTCTTCTTTTTATGCTGACAAAAAAAAAATCATTGGTGATTCATTTGTTCAAAAATATGAAGGGGAAACAGAAATGCAAAATGTATGTTGAAAGCCAAGTGGGATACTTCATTTTAGTTATGACTTTATAATATATGCTTTTGATTTTAGTGACAAACATGTATTTGTCATTTAAGAGAGTAAATATGAAATGTAAAACAGAAAAGACTTGCCATATCTGCTCATTCCTGGTTGGTTGATTATCTTTACAGTAATTAGTATTGCCTGTTTACTAGTTTCTTTTAATGTAAATAATATGAAAATGAAACATTGTTATAAAAGGCCTTTTTAATGCAGATGATTGAAGTAGCATTAAGGCATAGAATTTTACAAAATTATACGTTTATTTAAAGTACTGTTTTATTCTGAAGTAAATCGAGAAAATAGCATTAACATATATAATATGTATTCTTAGGCTATTTGCAAAAGATGTTACTTCCATTTATCAAAAGATAACCAATAATTTTACTGAAATCTGGAAAGAAGTGATTGAACTTGTTTAAACAGATAACTTAAAGAAGTAATGGTATTGCTTTTTAGGTACTACTAGGCCAAGTATTGAAGTTTAAATAATGTTAACATGATACCTGATTTAGAAGGAATAGAAGAGAACCCCTTATATGCAAACAGAGACAATATCCAAGTCTAGAGCCCACTTATTATTAGTATCTAATATTTGTTTAATTACTCTTAACAGTACAGCTAACTAGAGTAGGCTTATTTTAAAATTTTTATAGTTATAAACCCTGAAGAGATTTTATTTAAGCAATGCTGAGATTTTTTTTCTGAAAAAATTACTTTATTCTTATTTTAACATTGTCACCTCCCCCTTTTCCAATTGATAGTTACTAGACAATGCCTTTTCATGCAGGAAATATTATAGACATTGTTAATTTGTCTCTAGAAACCACACTACCATCCTAGAATTAATAAGATTGGGAATCATAACAATTTATTTAACTGATTGTTATTTTTGATGGCTGTCTTCTAATTCCTCAGTTTTCTACATCTGTTTTAAATGATGGAGCCATTGTGATAATACATACACACACCCAAAGTTGGGGAATAAAGAGACTTTCTACTGTATTCACCATATCTTCTTACTCCTAAATAAATGTGTACTTGATTTAAGCTGTTCAAGCAATATTTGTCTTCCCATAGACTTGGGACAGAGACCATTCGTAGGACAGAACTTGGGTAAAGATTTCAGAGCAAAAGTACAAAATGGCATGATATTAAATGTAGAGCAAGAATTGAGGAGACAAATACTGTTTGTTCCTCTGTAGTCTTTATTCTTTTGCCTGATGTATTTGCCTTTTTAGGCCTATGCTTCTAATTTGTGACTCACTCATTTGAGATACTGACTCTTTAACGGAAAAATTTTGTCAAGGGTTAATAGTTTACCTGAATAAATGAGATTTTCCTCTTAATATCCAGAGATTTTGAACTCTTAAAAAATATGTCTAAACAAAGGTGTTATGTTTTGCAACTTCAGGTATCCAATTTCTAAATGGGATTGAGGTAAAAGATAATTTTAGAATAGATTCTATTTGTGGTCAATTAAATCTTTTTGTAAATGTCTGCAGTGCACGATGCATTTGTAAATGTCCACCCTATACATATGATTTATGATCCGTGTATTTTAAAGACTTAATCAGAGTAAAATGTAAGATTTTCACTTATACACAAAGAGATAGGGTCTTAAATTTAAGCAGTCTTGTTTAACTGTTAAATCTTCACAAATTTGAGGTCATTTCTTAACTGTAGCTATGTTTTCCACATGGCTTAAGGAAAACAACTTTAAGACATTACACAGAACTCTAAAATATTCCATAATAAAGAGCATCACATGAGAAAGATATAACTTTCCCTTAACTTTTTTCTAGGAGAGGCTTGTTTGTAATCTAGCCTGCTTAAAAGATATCAGGTATAGTCAGGTATAGTCAGCTTTTAATTGTTGCCTTATGGGCAACAATTTTGGAGCATAGTTATTACTTGCATAGTGCCGGATGCAAAGGCATAATCTAAATTCAACTTACCATTAGTCATTAGCGTGACCATATGAATGAATGTGATGATTAGCAACTGCTATTCCCTTTAGTCTACATAGTAGTACAGTAGTCTGTCACCTATGTTTCTTTTCTTTCCTTCCTTACAAATACTTAATTCTCTGCTATGAGTTAGAATTTATTTTTTAAATCTGTTTCTGCCTGTACCTCCTCAAACTTCTGATCATTCTTTCTAGAAACACTTATTACAAAACCAGCCAGGGAAAACCACAGGCTGATGAAACTCAGGGTGAATCATGCTTGAGAAAGGCTAATTCACTATTAAATGTTCTTCCCTATTTTTTGTTTTCACTTTATTAATTTGAAATCAATGAACTAATTATATCAAATGTTTACTAATTTACCAGCTCATGTCAGGTCATTGCTATTAAAAATCTGCTATGTGGCTAGGACTACACACACACACACACACACACACACACACACACACACACACACACA
>NW_022436941.1:46392622-46402622 GCF_009761245.1 Sapajus apella
ACAGAATTTTCAGTTTAATGATTGCTGGCTGATTTATTCACTTGTATATTATGATCCTTTGTATCATTATACTATATACCATAATTAGTTCTCATTCATTCTGTATAGCTTTCGGTAGAAACCAAAAACTGAAATGTTATTGACTACCATATTTACTGAAAAATACATGGAAGAGAAACTAGCTAATTTTAGCAGGTCCAGCTTGTGAGAGTATGTATTTGGTTTTCTGTCCCTCATGAGTTATGTATTTTTATATGTATATGACTTCAGCTCTTATAAACTGTTAAATCATTTTAAATACTTAAGAATTATTTCACTTTGTTGTTTTTATTGCAGATGTCTGAAAATATTAAAAGAGAGTCTTAGGTAATACTAGCAGTTTTAGTAGAAAAGTTTTTTATCTAGTAATCACATAATAATATCTCATTCCCAATTGTAGTCAAAATACAGGAGACCCAAGTAAAATATCCCAATCCTTTGTGCACTAGTTCACAAAATAGGAAATTACTCAAATGTCCAGATACGTTTGCTTTTGTATAAAGAAACATTTATGCATGTGGGAACACCTCTCTTTGTCAAAATTGCCAGGAGTTGCTTTGAACATAACTGACCATGTTGTAATTCATAAAATGCTGTTTAGTCCAACTTGAATCTCAACATGTACTGAAAAGAGAATTCACCCCTACTAAATGGCCTACAGGAATCATAGGGACAGGTGTACAACAAAGGTCTTGCTAGGCCAGCACTTGTGTGGGAGCAGCCCTTTAACTGTCCTTTTGAAGACTCCATGTTTGAGATTGAATATGGTGGAGTGACATCTGGAAGATTGGACAGGTGGTGAAGCTGATGCTTCTAGCTGCATGCCAAATAATGGTTCTTCTTAATAGCTTGGGTGGACACCAGATTGAGGTGTCTTTGTGGAAATGAAGACAAGAGTAGCTAATCATACATTTGGAGAGACTTTTACGAGCCACGTCTAAAAGAAAAATTATCTTTTCACGAAATGACATCTGATACTCTTAACTAATCTGCTACTCTCCCGATGCTGCTTTCTTCACCCAACTTTCTCTCAACAGACTTTGCAGAATATATTTAGATTTCAAACTCCTAGCCTTCTATTCTTTTTATGGCCTATGTAGGCTGTCAACAAACCTCTTGTACACAAATTCTGCTCTAATTTGATATGGGAAAGCATGTAACCATGGAAACGTTCTTTGTACCCTATCTCAAGCCCTGGCTGCTTTATTTACCCTTTATAGAGTTGAACAAATAATCTACATACTTACTATTCACTTTTTTACTGATTCCCACCTAGATAGCAAATATATGGCTAAAATATTTCTTTACAAAGGTAATGTTTTTAAGCAGACAACTGTTACTAGTGTGACTTTATTTGGATTAAAAACCGAATAACATTTAGGGTAGCCTTTCTATTTTACTGTAGTAATTATGTGTATGGTTTATAGGAATGATTTTGATGGAGATTTATTTATAATTTTCCTTTATTTGTAGAAAATAGATCCTAAAAACCAACAAATTACCATTTTATTGAACCCCTAATAGATATTATTATTATATGATAATATATACATGGCTCTTATATATCTTAACTACTACATTTGAAGTTGTGCAGATTGCCGTTTTTCCTTTCCATGAAATAATTCTAGATAAGCTGCTTTTCTAGATATGTTCTAGGTTCACACATATTAGGAGTTAAAACACTTAACTAATTTTGTTAATTTTCTCTGTTTTTTGTTATTCTGAGTATAATTCAACTTTCAGGAACTGTCATCTTTCATATGTTCATCCCAATCTTGTTACCGTCAAAAGTCCTGCTCACTGGGAACTATTAAGCATGTATACCTATTTATAGAAATGTAAACTGTGTCTAAGGTTGTAAGCTACTCCCTTGTACATTGGTCATGTTAGAATTAAAGATACTCTGTAATCTTCCAACTACCAGTCCAATGACTGTCTCTTATATTCTTTCTATTATACACATTCATGCTTGAGCAAGTAACGAAAGAACTAGGCAGCCTGGTCATAGATGATGACTTTGAACTTCTGGAGGATTACTGCAATTGAAAATTTTATAAACATCTTTTCAGAGTTTTTGAGGTGGTATAGAATTTTTGTAAGTGAATATTTATAACTATAATATAGGCCCTTATAGTATAAGTGGCATAACAACTGCACAAATAATGACTATTAGTGGAGTTTTATTAGCTTGAAGAAAATTAGGTCATACACTGATTTTCCTGAGCTACTCTTCTGTTCAGCCATATGCTGATTTTGGTATATCTACCTGGGCACCCCTTCCTTCTATGTATGCATCCTCAGGTTTCCCTGAAGAAGATGGATGTTTTTCCTTATTTCCCCTCTACTTTGTAGATTCAATCTTGCCATTATCTCAGGCTTCTAAAATCTCACCTTTTCTCTTTGACTGCACATTATATTTAAAAATTTTATTCCTGCTTATTACAAACTCAGAACTTAAACAAAAGGGAATGATTACTGTCTGTGTTCAAATGTGGTTCCAGATTTCTAAAAGGTTGACTAGCAGTTATTATGCCTTTACCTCTCAGTGAGAACAGCCCAGTTTTCTTGTATTAGGTTAGAGGAAGAGTGGAGAAGGAACCAGACCTAGTAAAGCAATAAGGTGAGGAGAGAAGTTAAACAGAGAGAATGCCAGAAATTTTGGAACATAGCATAACCCATAAGAGTAGTTTTCAGACCAGTGAGTGCTGGTCAATTTTGGTTTATGTGATTAATTCTACCATTACCATGTGACATTTCGAAAAGGCAGTTAATCCCAGAATTTTACAATTCAAGCCAACTGTTAAAGACATAAATTTAATTTTATATACTATTGCTCAGTTTTGCTTCTTCATTTTTACTGGTTTATTCAGTTTTATGGCTGGTAAGTTTACATGAATATTGTTTGTCCATACTTCTCCACTGGAAAAAAAAATACTTAAAGTTATTATATTCCTGGTTTTACTAGGATTTGTTATCTGACCTTCAAACCCACTAGATACTGTACCATTTATTTATCTTATAGTAGAATCATATATTACATTCTTTTGTTTGTTTGTTTTTTGAGATGCAGTCTCGCTCTGTCTCCTAGGCTGGAGTGCAGTGGCATGATCTTGGTTCACTGCAACCTCCACCTCCCGCTTCAAGCAATTCTCCTGCCTCAGCCTCCTGAGTACTGGGATTACAGGTGCACACAACCACACCCAGCTAATTTTTGTATTTTTAATAGAGACAGAGTTTCACCATGTTGGTCAGGCTGGTCTCAAACTTCTGACCTCATGATTCACCTGCCTCAGCCTCCCAAAGTGCTGGAATTACAGGCATGAGCCACCCCTCCTGGCCTATATCTTAGATTCTTACCTTTAAGTGTGGAATTTACTTTGTTGTTTACTTTTTCTAACCTTATGACTGTATTAGATAGTATTTGAGCAAAGTGCCTTCCTCAAATTAAAAAAAGACCCAAAATAGTATTTTTTATTTTTCAAAATAATACTCTTTGAAAAAGTATTTGTGTTACTTTCGAGCTTAATGCCATGTTCTACATACAGTAGCAATTCAAAAACTACTTGATTAATTGATTTATGGATCCCTGGAAGAGTTGTCCATACTTGATTGATTTTTTTAAATCACTAAGTATTCATTGAAGTAATCACATTATGCCTTTGCCGATATTTCTATTCTCACTTCAATGGTTTCTGTTAGAGCCAATTAGTATATCTAAACAAAATTTATTGAATATAGAAAAATGTTTGTGCTAATATTTACTTTTATTCCAAAATAGTCTTATTGTTTTCAAGTACTCCATAGGCACCAATAAGTACAAGTCAAGAATTATATGCATGTCATTAAAACTATTACTACTGGCATAATCTACTATGTGACATTTAACTGACTTTTTCTATTAAATCTAGTAACAATCATGTGATTAAACTATCCTAATCACCCATCAATATGGAAATACTTTATGTACTCACGGTTTAACTGAAAAAGAACACTGTCCTGATCTCTTAAGTAACTTTATAGAAATTTCTGAAGTTGAGCAGGACACTCCTATTCCTCTATTATGTCCTTCACTTTTTGCCACTTTCTTCAATTCCAAACTAAAAGCAAAAAATCTTGTTCTGCCTATAATAACCACTTTTAAATTCAACTCAGGAAAACGACTACATAGTCAAGATATTTTTTTTTTTTTCAAGTCTAAACGCTTGCTACTTTTTTCTTCCATTAGTCTACAGGGAAACTTGATCACCACAACCAGAAAGAACTTCTACAGACACGTTTTTCCTATTTTAGGGATCTTATTTTAGGATCTTCTTAGAAGACCACCTGAAACACATCATGCACGGGTACTTGCCCTAAGCTGTCATTTAACAGTGTGACAGAGTTTGTAGGTAGATGAGCTGCTCTTTAGCTGATGGATACCAAATGTTTCTAATTTCACCTTTTAAAATATATCTGACCCCTAGGGGTGACATATGCTCATTACAGAGCTAATGCCAGAAGTGCCATCTATGTATATGTACTATAGAATCTTGATTTTTTTCACTTGATAATTCAAAAGCAGCATCAGATCATCATAATTAAAATTAGGAACCATTTACCATAAGCTAAAACTAGTAAACATTATATAGCATATTATATTGGTCAATGGCATGAGCTCTAGAGTCCAACTAGACTCTGATCCCATTTCTATAATTTATTTATTGTGTTAACAGCCATAAGATAAGGTTATCAACAATATCTGTCTTCCAGGGTTTTAGGAATGATTAATTGAGATGATACATGTGAAGTGCTTCATTCATATGTCACATAATATGCACATGTCACATTGTAAGCAATCAGTAAGTGCTAGCTATTGTTATTATTTACACTTTTTCATTCTTAAGCAATGTATTAAACTTTCTAATGACTATGTAGATTGTGTAATTTCTAATTGGATTTCAAACCTTCCTCAAGCCAATCGTAACATTTTTTTGTGTATATGTGTAGTTAAAATTTAGAATCTATGTCCTCCAAAGATGAACACCCATCTTAGGATCTTCTTAGAAGACCACCTGAAACACATATGAGAATAGTTCCCATATTGACTCAGAAGGCGACCAAATAAATATCATTTACTTAGCAATTTGCTTGATTTAGAGCTTTACTTACTGTACATACATGGACAATTGGTCATTTTCACTCTGTATATCACTAAAGAGGTTTATCACTGCTAAGAGCTGCCACTACCCAAACTTAAGCCTCAGAAAAATGAGAGGGAAGGATGAGAATGAAAGATAATACGGGTAAGAGTACATCGAACAAAAGAAGCTACAGAAAGAAAGGTGCATGTGAGGAGCAGGAGAGTACCTTAAGTGTATGTCACCTGTGTGATGGGTAATGGACAATCATACCTAAGATTTGATTGTTAACAGTTAAATAATTTACACAGACCAAAAAAAAAAAAAAAAAGGAAGGAAAATCCATGAAGATCATGCATAAAAGACAATGATGAAGAAAACAGAAGTATCTAAAAGAATATGCTCAAGTTAAAAGAAAGTATATACTCAGATTATAAGAAATCATATGCCTAATTTTGGACATACTAATATTCATCTTAAGATGAGAATCTTTAACATTGTCAGGGGTAGGAAGGGGAAGATGGGTGTTCATCTTTGGAGGACATAGATTCTAAAGCAGTGTTTCGGATCACTGAAGCTTCCTAACTGCTAGAATGACCTGGGACTTGCACATTAACTTTTATCTGGGAACATGGTACAGCAATGGATTAAAAAATGGAGAAGAGATGGTTTTTCACAGCCTGAAGTTACAAAGATGGAGATTCTAAACATCTCTGGTACCCTCTGAGACCTTCCTCAAGCCAATCATTTTCCTTATACATTTTTTATTGTCTTTTTTTTTTTTGACCCTATAATTAAGATTTTTGAATTCATAGGGTAGGTAAGCAAATCTGAAAAGTGATAGTATATACAGAATACCTAGGATTTCAACATGAATTTGGAAGAACAAAGTAAAAAAAAAAAAGGAAAAAGCAAGTAGTCTTTCCCCCAAATATTTTTGGCACGAGGATTTGGTAGTACCTCAATAAAGGATCTCTACAGAATTAGTACAGAATTACTTTTCCTTTGAATAAAATAGAGCTAATATTACATTATAATATGTAATTAATCTTTTTTTCCTCTATGCCAGTTTGCCATCCTTAGAGTGGATTTTTTAGAAATTTTAAACTGCTTTTTAAACTTAAACCTGCATACAATTAAAGTACTTTAGCAATGACCACAGTCTCTTTGGCCTTTTTGCTAATTTATTGGGAGCATCAGTTATTCTTTTTAATAGGGAAAGAGGTAGAAGTAAGAAAATCAAAAGTGCAATTGTATTTTCTCCTGCAAGCTTTTCATAAATTTTTATGTTTTTAGTCCTCTTTGCTTATATAAGAAGACTTTATAAATTATACCATATTGAGATTCCACTTTAGAAAGACCACATACCTTGTCTATAAATAGCTTAAGGAAACACATTTTAATACAAAGTAACTTGATTAATAAATAAGTCTTTATGTTGTAGCTTCTATATTTGGGGAAGTTTGGGGTCACAAAAAGCATGGCAGAGGTAGTTTAATGAAGATTATAACTTTTTGTTTAGTTATTATACACGAAATTACCCTACCATTTATGTGCCAGTCTGTACTTTGCTTTTGTGTATTAGGAACTTGGTATAAGATGGAAAAAGCTTTAAAGTATGCAGGCGCTGGTAGATTGAAAAATCTGATGCTCTAATCACTTCTTGGAATTTGATTTGATTAGTGTTGCGCAGAATATGGAAGTTTATACTTTCTAAGGAAAATGTTAATGTATTTTTAATCATTTATTGTAATATTCAATTTAAGAGGGAAAAAGTGAGCATATGTTGCAGTAGTTGCAAAAACTTGCAAACAATATTAACCCTTGAGCTCATGTCTCATTTTGTATTGTGAACCATAAATAGTTGAGATTTTACATTAGAAGGAAATGGTAAAATTGAAACTCATTTTAGTCATTGATAATACTGGTTAATTTTGTTTTCTTTTCTCTTGACATGAATTACCTTTTATAAAAAAATTATTAGCGTTGTTATTAGACTTAGCATTTATCTAATGTGTTACAGGTTACAATGCTTAGTACCAGAAGTGTTTTGGATTTCGGGTTATTTCAGATTTTGCAGTATTTGCATATACATAATGAGTTTTCTTGGGGATGGGACCCAAGTCTAAACTCAGAATTCATTTACATTTCACATATACTTTATACATGTGGCCTGAAGGTAACTTTATGCAATGGTTTTGGTAATTTTGTACATGAAATAAAGTTTGGACTGTGACCCGTCACATGAAGTCAGGTGTGGTATTCTGCCCATGTGGAATTGTACAGTCCGCAAAAGTCTGTCGTATCAGTACTCAAAAAGTTTAGGATTTTGGAGCATTTCAGGTTTCAGATTTTTAGATTAGGGACACTCAATCTGTGGTATCTCTTTTGCTTCCAACTTGATAGTTGTGACAGTGGATTTTTTTATTTGAAGGCGAGGACAACTATTTTTAGGGCAGCCATAATTATGTCTTTTCCAGTCACCTTTTAAATAAATATCTTAAACATAGATTTCTTATTGAATAATATTGATATATTATGGCTTTTTCTTTAAGTATTTTAAATATTTTTTCTTTATAAAAAGATTGAGAAAATTTTTGATGAATTCTATTTTGTGTTTGCTAATTACATTTTGTGACCATTTATGTGTTTTTTTTTCTAATTAGTATAAGTTAAATATTTAAAACTCTACTATTATTTTGTTAATTTCAAAATAAAAACTATGTCCTTTTAAAATTAAGAATGGTTTATGTATTTTAAATTTTATTATTATATAGTGTTAATAGAATGATTTAAATATTTGCACCAAATTTTATGGAAACTAGCACTTTCTCCATATTTCATAGAGAGAGAAATGTAATCTCCTGCACTTTAGAGATTTATCATACTACTTTGTTCAATGATTTCTGTGACCACTAATTAGATATTTTAGTGAATGATATATTGGAGTTTCACATAAAAGCACATTATGATGTGATATAAAAATTTAACTTAAAAAGTCTCTTAGTTTATGGATTTTGTGCTATAATGGCTTTGTGCTTCCATTAAAATATGCAAAGTATGAATTCTAATGTAAATATTTAAACAAATTTTATGCCTTTGGAGTCGGAGTACTAGTGGCAGTAAATCTAATTTAAAGTGTGTACAAATTGAAACTTCTAAATAGCTAACAGGTAAACTGAAATATTTACAATAATTGATAGGGCAAATCACATTTCTATAACACAGAGTATTCAAGTTTTTTTTCAAATGCTTACTGCTTTTCCTTATTTTACCCTTCTATTGATATCCACTTGGAAGACTTAGAAAGCAGAAAACATCTCTTACATATCCATGATCAAAATGAACGCCTGATGGCCTGAAGGTTTAAATAATTATCTCTGGTGGCCGTGCAGATCTCAATGTCGAAGCTAAGAACCACAGGGCAGCTGAATTAAAGCATGAAAACTGGCATGAGCACAGACAACTGCTTGAGGCTCTTTATTACTGTTTGATACAGCAGCCCTTTGTTGAGAATCTTGTTTTTTTGGTTGGAAAGCAACTGTGTGTGTCTAATCTCGCATTTCCCTTTATTATCAATTCCATTCCTGTGATATTTACAAAACTAAGCAAGATCACATGTATTTATCCCGATTTCTGAATCAGTGTTTCTGAAGCTTTCTGCTAATCTGCAGATAGGTGGCACCGTTCATACAGATTGGAAAAGCAGTGCTTTCCCTGTTCACACTATTCCATGCTGTAAATTAACCTGTCACTTTATTATTTGACAAGATCTTCATTTTTATTCATCAGGACTTGGGCCAGGATGGGTGCATTTATGGCCATTTGCTTTGCACGGCTCTCAGCTGAGTTTGTAGGTATTGTAAGTGAGATCCATTATCCCTGTTACAAGTGCACACAATGCAGATGCTGATCTGCGATGATGATGAGAAACCAAAGTCAGTAAAGACCACATAAGCCACCCTTGATGAAAAGATAAATGAATGCATAAATAACATTGTACTCTGCTGTGTTTGCTGAGATCAAGGATAGATTTTGAAGGTTTTGAGAGATCAGACATACAGAACCCGGAGAAATTCATCCTCCTTCACTTTGCATTCAGCAGGCATTTCACTGTGTACAGAGAAGCTGAGAGACATTTTAATACATTACTGGAAGCTCAGAAATGTTTGGGCACTTCTCTTTTTTTTTTAATATTAAAAAAACAAAGAAATAGCAGAGGCATTAGGGCTAATAAGAATTAAACATGGTGCCAAGAAAGTCCTGCTTGCTTTAGACAATTCCTAACTTAGTTCTTTATGTAAATACACTCATATCTATTGTGTTCTAATTATAAATGTAATTATAGAGATAAATTAGTAAATTATGTTTGTAATTGTATTCATAAAGATTAATGACATTTAAACAGACATATGCATGACAGCATAAGATATGTATTTAAAGGATGTACTTAAACTTTACACAACAGATGTATTTTAAAATAGTCTATAAAAATAATTTAGCTAATTGAGTACATTTTTAAAAATTGGCAGCACAGCAGCATGGATATGAATCTGCACAGAATATATACTGTTGAGTGTTTCTCTATGCATTGTTCTGCCAATTTTGAAAAAAAGTTTGCAGAATACCTATTAGGAGTAAGAATCTTGGAGAACAGCTCTGATGATAATGTCTCTAAGTTTTACAGGGATAATGTGCTACACTGTGATTGAAAGAGGACAGTTGACTGAAAATGGCCCAAACTATGTGATACAATTTTTACAATTTGCTGGTTTAGAGATTTTCTCCTTGTTGTGTAAAAAAATAATTTTATATAGCCACCTTTGGCTAAATAGCATCTCGTT